>NW_024755060.1:4934418-4949631 GCF_018991925.1 Homarus americanus
AAGGTCAACGGTCAGGGTCAAAGGTCATGCTCAATATTGTAGTGCCATCAAAGGGAACTTCCTCGAATTTTGCAGCTATTTTTATGGCGCTCCATAAAACACAATAGGGTGTATAGTGGCACCCCTTGTATGTGTGGTGTATAGTGGCACCCCTTGTATGTGTGGTGTATAGTGGCACCCCTTGTATGTGGTGTATAGTGGCACCCCTTGTATGTGTGGTGTATAGTGGCACCCCTTGTATGTGTGGTGTATAGTGGCACCCCTTGTATGTGTGGTGTATAGTGGCACCCCTTGTATGTGTGTGTGGCACCCCTTGTGTGTGTATAGGCACCCCTTGTATGTGGTGTATAGTGGCACCCCTGTATGTGTGGTGATAGTGGCACCTTGTATGTGTGGTATAGTGCACCCCTTGTATGTGGTATAGTGTCACCCCTGTATGTGGTGGTAGTGGCACCTTATGTGTGGTGTATAGTGGCACCTCTTGTATGTGTGGTGTATAGTGGCACCCTGTATGTATGGTGTAGGGCACCCTTGTATGTGTGGTGTGTAGTGGCACCCTTTGTATGTGTGTGGTGTATAGTGGCACCCTTGTATGTATGGTGTATAGTGGCACCCCATGTGTGTATAGTGGCACCTTGTATGTGTGGTGTATAGTGGCACCTTGTATGTATGGTGTATAGTGGCACCCCTTTATGTGTGGTATAGTGGCACCCTTGTATGTGGTGTATAGTGGCACCCCTTATGTGTGGGTGTATAGTGGCACCCCTTGTATGTGTGGGTGTATACACCCTCTTGTATGTGGTGTATAGTGGCACCCCTTGTATGTGTGGTATAGGCACCCTTGTATGTGTGTGGTGTACACCCCTGTATGTGTGGTGTATAGTGGCACCTTGTATGTATGGTGTATAGTGGCACCCTTGTATGTATGGTGTATAGTGGCACCCTTGTATGTGTGGTGTATAGTGGCACCCCTTGTATGTGTGGGTGGCACCCCTGTATGTGGTATAGCACTTGTATGTGGTGGCAGTGGCACTTGTATGTGTGGTATAGTGGCACCTTGTATGTGGTGTAGTGGCACCTATGTGGTAGTGACCTGTATGTATGTGATGGCACCTTGTATGTGTGGTGTATAGTGGCACCCCTTGTATGTAGTATAGTGGCACCCTTGTATGTGTGGTGTATAGTGGCACCTTGTATGTGTGGTGTATAGTGGCACCTTGTATGTGTGGTGTATAGTGGCACCCTTGTATGTGTGTGGTGTATATGGCACTTGTATGTGTGGTATAGTGGCAACCTTGTGTATGGTGTATAGGGCACCCTTTGATGTGTGTGGTGTATAGTGGCACCCTGTATGTGTGGTGTATAGTGGCACCCCTTGTATGTATGGTGTATAGTGGCAACCTTGTATGTATGGTGTATAGTGGCACCTTTGTATGTGTAGGTGGCACCCCTTGTATGTGTGGTGTATAGTGGCACCCCTTGTATGTGTGGTGTATAGTACCCTTGTATGTGTGTGGTGTATAGTGGCAACCCTTGTATGTATGGTGTATAGTGGCACCTTGTATGTGTGGTGTATAGTACACCTTGTATGTGTGGTGTATAGTGGCACCCTGTATGTATGGTGTATAGTGGCAACCCTTGTATGTATGGTATAGTGGCACCCTTTGTATGTGTGGTGAGAATAGGCCCCCTTGTATGTGTGTGTGTGGTGGAGCCTTGTATGTATGGTGTAGTGGCACCCTTGTATGTATGGTGTATAGTGGCAACCCTTGTATGTGTGGTGTATAGTGGCACCCCTTGTATGTGTGGTGTATAGGCACCCTTGTGTGTGTGTATAGTGGCACCTTGTATGTGTGGTGTATAGTGGCACTGTGTAAGTGGCCCTCGTACATGTGTGGTGTATAGTGCCCACCTGTGTAAGTATAGTGGCCCCTGCACATGTGTGGTGTGTGGCACCGTGTAAGTATAGTGTCACCCCTTGTATGTATGGTGTATAGTGGCACCTTGTATGTGTGGTGTATAGTGGCACCTGTAAGTATAGTGGCACCCTTGTATGTGTGGTGTATAGTGGCACCTGTGTAAGTATAGTGGCCCCTGTACATGTGTGGTGTATAGTGCCCACCCTCTATACTTCTGCCCATAGTAAATTAATCTTCCCTGCAGTAATTCTTGAAACGCTTTGTGGTGTTGAAATGAAATAGGAATGTGTATGTAGCTGAGTATAGAGTGTCCAGGTATTAATTAACTTACCTGGCTTATTTACCTTAGTCACGTCACCTGTTGTATCTAGTTCAGTGTTGAGGTGGGAATTTCCTTTGTCTACACCTGTGGTTTTTATTGTACGGTTCCGTTGTAAACATTCTATGGTGGATGTGTTTAAACCATTTGATATTATGGTTGGGTTTAGGTATCATATTATGGTTGAATAGTAGGTTAATGGGTTGAGTTTGGGTTGATTGACATAAGGTATTAGTGTTATGTGTTGAAAATAATGTTCCGTTTAAACCACTATAAGCTAACATTATGGTTGAATTTAAGCCATTACAACATTTATAACATCATATTATGGTTGATTTTAAGCCATGATAACATTCACAGCTCCATATTTGGGTTGATTTTTAAACCATTATAAACTTGAATTATGGTTGAATTTAAGGCATTATAACATTTCTAACACCACATTTTTGGGTTGTGTTGCAGGTTGACGGGCAGAGTTTGTCCGGGTTGAGTAACCACGCTGCGGTGGACGTACTGCGAGCCACAGGTCAGGTAGTGCGGCTCCGTCTGGCTCGTTATCTGCGTGGCCCCAAGTACGAGCAGCTGCAGCAAGCCATCGCCAACTCAGAGCTCAAGACCACCCCTACCACTCCTAACCCACCTAGGGCTCCTTGAGTACCAACCCCCACCTCTTGGTTTTGAGTCTTGATTAGTCTTTAAGTCTTACGAGGTTAAATCGACGAAAAATGAGGCCAGAGTCTTAATTAGTCTCTAGTCTTGATTAGTCTTTAAGTCTTACACAAAATCGACCATAAAGAAAGAGCTTTTTTTTTCTACTTCGTTAAATCTTATACGAGTGTTGTAGAGTAATTTTTTCCAACGTGTATCATAATAAGTAATATTTTACGTATTAACGAAGGCAGTTAATAGCAAAGGTAATAGCTGACAAGTACAGTTAATAGCGAAGGTAATAGCTGACAAATACAGTTAATAGCGAAGGTAATAGCTGACAAATACAGTTAATAGCGAAGGTAATATTTGACAAATACAGTTAATAGCGAAGGTAATAGCTGAAAAAGACACTTAATAGCAAAGGTAATAGCTGGATGCCTTAGACGTGATTAAAAGTCTTGGCGAATTTTAAGGTATAGAAAATCTGTTTGAAAGTAAAATGTTAAATAGTTTGGAACTTTTGTGCTTCAAAGTTTGGACTACCTTTAGGTGGCGGTGAGACGACAAAGTTTGCAGAGTTTTAGATCAAACGGGTTTAGTCTCCCTTGATGTTGGCTGTCGTGCCATGGGTTCCTATTGGTCGTGCCATGGGTTCCTATTGGTCGTGTCATGGGTTCGTATTGGTCGTGTCATGGGTTCTCTTATTGGTTATGTCACGGGTATTCATTGGTTGTCGTGTAATGGGTTGTTCATGGGTTTTTATTGGTTGTGTCATGGGTTTCTATTGCTATTGGTAATATTAGTTGTAGTTTTAGTAGATAATAACATCTAAAAATATGACTATACGATAACTAATCTCTCTCTCTCTCTACAAGAAGTAGCTACGGACCTAAATATATATACAGTATATTTTTTTTAGGAATTTTAATTTATTTTTTCATTAATATTTTTTTTTTCGTGTTTGTTGGTTGGCGGATTTTATATTTTATTATTATTATTATTTTTTTTTTGCGGGTCATAAAAAAATATAGAGCCATTGACTTCGACTACACTATTTTGAAGGGGTGATAAAACCTTTTTTTTTAATTAGTAAGCGGAAATATAATTGGAGGGGAGGATAGGGGGAATGGGAGTGGTTAAATTGGTATAGAAATGGGGGTAGGGAGGTAATAGGGGAGGGTGAGAGATATGGGGAAGGAGGGAATGGAGAGGTATGGGGGAAGGAGGAATGGGGAAGGAGAGGTATGGGGATATAGAAGGGGGTTTGGGGTGTGAGTAGTTAAGGAAATGGGAATGTGGTGGAGGAATGGTCATTCATGATTGAAGGAATGACGGAAGGAAGTAAAAACGAATAAAGGAAGGAAGGAAGGAAGGGTCAAAGCCATGGTGATGTTGAATGAATGAAGAAAGGACGGAATGAAGTAACAATGAAGGAAGGAAGGAAGGAAGGGTCAAAGGACGGACGCTGAATGCATGACCCAAGCCACGTTTTCAATCTATACTGGCCATAAATTGTGGGCCGCTTCACTAGAAAATCCAGCAATTTGTCGACGCCACTACACACACACATACACACACACACCACAACAAAAACACACACACACACACACACACACACACACACACACTAAGTTCGTGTATTCATTATTTTTGTTGAATTTTGCATAAGTTGTAATTAATCTTATAGATGATGGTGAAAATGGTGATGATTATGATGAGGAGAGGATGATGATGACGACAATAATGATGGTGACGATAGTGACGATGATGATGATGGTGACAATGATGATGATGATGATGGTAATAATAATTATATCAAACGTGAACCAAAAAAGACCGTTTTCCTCAGACCAGATCAGACCTAACCAGACCTCTTGCTCGCTGGTCCGTAACTAATGACCTCTTGGCCGCCATCTTTGTTTATGTCGTAAGTTAAGTCAGGCCAGCAGGATGGTTCTCACGGTCTCAGTTTGGAAATTCTGGAAACAGTATGTGTAGTTGAGGCTGGCCATTGACCAATAGCTTTTCAATATAGTTATTACCTCGCTTGTTATTGGTTTGTGTGTCGGATTGTGTCGGGTTCTCATAGTGGGTAGTGCAAGGGGGGCTGACCAATAGTTTTCCAGTACGTTTGTGAACCCGTTTACAATTGGTTGCTTTCTCTGTTGCTTTTAGTTTAGGTCAGTAACCAATAGTTTTTTCCAGTTGGTGTAAAATCGGTTTTTATTGGTTTGTTTGCTGCTTCGGGTGCTGGTGAATGACCAATAGTTTTGCAGTACAGTTAAAAGCTCGCTTACAAATGGCTGATTTCTGGCAACGAGTTATGTAAGTAGCCGAACCAACAGCATGTTAGTTTATATAAACCCTCGATTTTGATTGGCCTTACTTATCTTACTGCAGGTGTGAACTGACCAATAGTTTTCCAGGAAATACTTCAACTCATTTCTACTTGGTTAACTCATATACCCCGAAATGTGAAATAACCAATAAAATCCTAGCATACACGTAAACTCATTTCTGATTAGCTGGTCTTAAAAAAACAAATAAAAAAAAACATTGAATCATTTACATTTAGTTCAGTGAATCGGGTGTTTGTGTATAACGAACAAACACATTTCTCTGTTTTTCGCCGAACGTAAATAAAGGAAAGAGTAAACACTGTATTTTGAGAAGGGTGAACAGAAGGAGAGGAGCGCGGTGTCCAGGTAGGGAATAAATCCGGATTTAGTGAATAGATCAAAGTGGATGTTTTCGTTTGTGTAAGAATATATATCATTTTTTTTAGGAGATTAGTTGAGTGATGTAACTTCAAATGTAGATTGATAAGTTGACTAAAATAGATAGATAGATATAGTTGATAGATGGATAGATATATATAGCTGATAGATCGATGAAAGGAAGAGTATAAGATAAACGGGTGAAGAGAGACAGCTAGATAGATAGATAGTCAAAGAGAATAAATGAGTAGATAGATAAAAATTAGAATTAATAATAACAGCAATTAACGCTGCCTTGTACTCGAAAATTTAATAACAGTAACAATAATAACAATAAATAACAATAATAATAGTAGAAATAATAATAATGATAAATACAGTGCAATAATAATAATAATGATAATAAAGATAGTGTGTAATAATAAGTAATAATAAAACTATAAATAATAATAATAATAATAATAACGCAACTAATAATAAAAAAAAACAATAATCTTGTCAAAAATATTTAAAAAAATTTCAGCGGTGGTCAGAAAGTCGCCTTGCGGTGCCCTAACTTACCCCGTGTTATATACTGCAAGTTAGGGGGGTCATGGACTACCTCTCTTAGGGGCCATTCTTACGCCTCCCTGCCACGCCACCCATGGATTTTTACAGTTCTTTTCCATTTTCTTTATTAGTTCTCTATGTATTTTCTTGTCTTCGGTCTTTTCTCTTCCCTTCGTTTTTTGTCTCTTTCTTTCGCTTATTGTTTCCCTTTCGTTTGTTTTGTTTTTGTTGTTTATTCGTTTTTGTTTGTTATGTGAAACCTCCTTATAACGGACTTCTCTTTCCGTGTAATTCGTTAAATGGAGGTTTTACATCTAATGGACCCTCGATATAATGGACTTTCATATCTATACAGTTCGTTAGATGGAGGATTTATAGTTATTCATTTTTTATTTTGTTATTTTGTTATGAAGAGATTTGTTCGTTCGTCTGTACGTCCGTCTCAGCAAAGTTTGTCAGCAAGATTACATAAAAAGTATCAAACGAAAAGTAATGAAAGTTTGTAGGTTATTTTATATACTTCCTGAGATCAACTGATTAAATTTTCAAAGTTTTAATGGGAGTATTACCATAGACTAAAGTCTAATTTTCCATTTTTACTCCCATACTTCTGCCTCGATCACACCATTAAATTTCCACTTCGATGTTTTCAATTTCCCCTTCTGTCATAATTCGTTATTGTTTTTATTTTCCTTTTCTCTTCCATTTTCCCATCACAACAGTTTAATAACTTTCCTCTCTACTCTCACTTTCCATTTTCCAATTTTAGAGCAGTTTCCCTCTCGGCTTATTTCCATTTTCTTTTTATTTCTTTACTCGTTTTGTTCCTCCTGGTTTTGCATTGTATAAACAAGCGTGTGTGTGTGTGTGTGTGTGTGTGTGTGTGTGTGTGTGTGTGTGTGTGTGGCTGGCTGATGCCCATTACATTTGACTGTGTGTAATCTATTATGGTGCGTGTACACAGAACTTGAGTTTTGTGTGTACATACTAGAGGTGTGTGTACATAGACCTTGGGCGACCTCTTGCCTCTGCTCGTCTCACTAAACACACCTGGAAGGTCATTATTAATTTGGTCTCCTCTCTCTCTCTCTCTCTCTCTCCGGAGCGATTGGATGGGTAGAGATGTGAGGATTGGATAGCTAAGACATTATCCATGGCTTAGCTAGGATGTGTCAAGTGGTTTAATTTAGGTTTAATTTGGTTAGGATTGGTTTCGTTTGGTTTAGTTAGGTTAGGGAGATAAGGGAGAATAAAGATAAGGAGGAGGATGAAGGGAGATTAAAGTGGGAGGATAAATGGAAATTAAAGAGAGTAAGAAAAAAGACTGAGAAATAAAGGGAGACTAAAAGGGGCGAAATAAGGAAAATAAAGAGGGAAATAAAGATGGAGGATAAAGGGAGACTAAAGAGGGGAGAAATAAGGGAAAATAAAGAGAGGGAGAGTAAAGATGGAGGATAAAGGGAGACTAAAGAGGGAGAAATAAGGGAAAATAAAGAGAGGAGAGTAAAGAGATGGAGGATAAAGGGAGACTAAGAGGGGAGAAATAAGGAAAAATATAGAGAGTAAAGAGATGGAGGATAGGGAGACTAAAGGGGAGAAATAAGGAAAATAAAGGAGGAAAGAGATGGAGGATAAAGGAGACTAAAGAGGGGAGAAATAGGAAAATATAGAGGAGAGTAAAGAGATAGAGGATAAAGGAGATTAAGGGGAGAAATAGGGAAAATAAAGGAAGTAAAGAGATGGAGGATAAAGGACACTAAGGGGAAATAAGGAAAATAAGGGAGAGAAAGAGATAGGATAAGGGAGACTAAAGAGGGGAAAATAAGGAAAATAAAGAGAGGGAGAGTAAAGAGATGGAGGATAAAGGGGCCTAAAGAGAGGTAGGATAAAGGGAGACTAAAGAGAGGGAGGATAAAGGGAACTAAAGAGAGGGAGGATAAAGGGAGAGGGTTGTCCATTGAGGTTATAGAGTGGTATATTGATTCACTTAGGGTCACCTCGTAAGGGAAGAGACGGCCAGAATTTTAGTGACAGGTGAGAGAAGCATGGTACTGTAAAAACTCTACCGTAACAAGGCTTCTCCCTCCCCAACACACACACACACACACACACACACACACACACACACATATATATATTTTTAGAACCTTGAAAATTTAACTTACGAACATTTGAGAATTTTGGGACAAATGGCGTAAGAGAAGTTAACAGTGGTTGCAGTTTGTTCTTCCTTTTCCTCCTTCCCATCTCATTTCGCATTCCTCCTTTCCTCTTCCATCCTCCTTACCTTTCCCCATCTCTCCTTACCTCTCCTCCCATCCCCCATCTCTCTTTCCCCCTTTCCTTTCTCCTTCGTCTTCTATCCCCAATTGCCTCTTCCACCTGTCCCCTTTTACCCTTCCCACCCCTTCTCTCTTCCTCTACCCCAATCCCCTCTTTCCTCTCCCCCTCCCCTATCCCTCCTTCCCTTCTCATCCCCCCCTTCTCCCTGTTTCCTGTCCCCAACTCTCTACCCATCCCTCCCCATCCAATCCTCTCTTTCCCTTCCTCCCCCACTGAGATACACTCGCCCACCTGTGTTTTTCTGGATGGCGGCAACTCGCCTTTGTTGTCTAATTATCCTGAAGATATACTTCACTTTTACTCCTAACCTAACCCCCTCCCCAGATAGAGTTAGGGTTTTTAATCTTCAGGTGAAATACGGGAGGGTCTTATCTTCAGGTGATCTAAATAGATTAATAAAACATTTTATATTACTACTTAAAACTGCTAAAGATATAAAAATCACTTCAAGTTAGTATAGAAATTGAAAATATATAAATTATAGTCATATATAATCTAAATTCTAGACACGAGGAATATAATTGGAAATATAACATTTATAAATTTTAGTCCGGCTTTCATAATAAAATCTAAGTACAGAATCCCGGGTAAACATTCCCTTCACCCCATCTTTTGTTTTAGGGCGGAATATTCACTCATATGTTTGTTTTGATTCATGCAATGCAAACCCGGCGAGGAAGTGAGAAAAACAAGTGAAAATGGGTGTATTAATTAAACCATATGAAGCTACCAAACAAAATCTATAACCTTATAATCTATATCCTATAACCCTATACCTATAATCCTCTTCCTATAACCAATACTTATACACCTGTATCTATAACCTATTACTTGAGCTCTCATTGTCTAAGTTAGGGCAGGTTTGTTATATTAATGTATTTAACGTTTTTCAAAGGTTCAATTTCCAAATAAATTTACTTCATATTCATCAAATTAAACTTATTACTTTATAATCCTTTAAATTCTATCAATAAATAAAGTTCTGGGGTTAAGTTGAATATTTTATAAAGTAATGTTCGGCGATTTACTATGGAAATACCGTTTTGTTTAATTAACCTTGAATTAAGTTTTGTGTGGATATACGAGAGAAAAACCACATGTTGGTAGGTCCTCTCCTGCCTCCTCAGGACTCCGTCGGTCTGTCACCTGTCAAAGTGAAAGGACGTGCCATCCGCCCTGCTTACATCCCTCCTAGGTAAGATTACTTTGTATTAATTCATTTTGGTGGGTATATGAGCGTTAATGAAGTAGGATCAATTAGATGCCATTAATGAGAGTAATTAACGCATGGCGAGCTGTTAGAGGTGACTTCCGTGTTGCGCGGTGGTGGGCAATGCTGTTTTCCTGGATAAATATCGCCTTTTATTAATCCCTGTATCTTTTATTTGACTTATTGTCTTATCTCACATAGTGCGTTATTTATTTGCCTTAAAGCACAATTAAGAAAACATGCACAAAGTTTTCGTAAATAAAAGCATTTCAAATACTTTTAAATGGGTCTCGTGGAGTGTACGGGAGACGGGCACGGCACCTCCCAATGACCATTCACGAGGCGTCATGCATCGTCCTATAGAAATTGACCAATCAGATGCGAGGACACATGTCTTCTTGAGCATGGCGGAGGAATATGTCGACCATTTTGACGGCGACACTTCAGAAAATTCTCGAACTTTTTCTTATTTAGTTTAAGATGATGTGTATATACTCAGAAAACGGACACAATTATTTAATATGGAAATTAAGTTCATGTATATACTAAAATATGCGTAAAGTATTAATAATTCGAGTGATTATTTCGGCGTGTTCAATAATCACACGCCAAGAGTGCGACCTGCAGCCAAGGTTGATTGGCTGCCGCTCACGATTTCATGATGGTAATAATAGATGAGAAATTCTTATAACGCCTCTGCAGATGATCACACGAACCAGTGAAAACTTATTAAAGCATTCTCGGCTAAGTAGGATTAGGTTGGATGGATTAGTTGCAGGTGTTAATCTCTTCACCAATCAAAGAGAAGATTAAACCTACGAATATCTGGGAATTAATTGCCATTTAGTAATTATCCACCGAGTGTGAAGTCTTAGCTCAATACAATGTGTACAGTTTTGTTATTGATTTCTTATTTTCATTATTGTTTTTATTTATGTATTGCTTATTATTTATTTTTATTTGTTTATATTTATTTTATTATTTGTTTTTATTGTTTTTATTTATTTTCATTTTATTTATTTTTGTTATTGCTATATTTATTTTTTTTTTTTTTTAATGTTTTTTATATTTATTTTATGATCATTAGTATTAGCAGTGTTGTTATTCGTAATGTTCTAAGGTTATTATTGTTCTAATTTTGATTATTATTATTATTTTCATTTTATATTTAGTTATTCGTATAATTATTACTTTATTTTTGTATTTCTATCCAATATTTTTTATTAAGAAAATTTATATACCTACAATATTTTTTAGTTGTTCATTCAAGTTTATTTAGGGATTTATATTTTATTTGGCTGTTTATATAATTATTTGTGACAGCTGAACTAATCTCTGTGTTATGGTGTATTAATTATGTAATGTTATTTTGGTTTGATATTTAACTATTTTTATGGAAGGTAAAACTAATCACTGTTTTAGTATTAATTATGTAATGTTATTTTGGTTTGATATTTAACTATTTTATGGAAGGTAAAACTAATCACTGTTATAGTATTAATTATGTAATGTTATTTTGGTTTGATATTTAACTATTTTTATGGAAGGTAAAACTAATCAGAGTTTTAGTATTAATTATGTAATGTTATTTGGTTTGATATTTAACTATTTTTATGGAAGGTAAACAATCATTGAGTTATAGTATTAATTATGTAATGTTATTTTGGTTTGATATTTAACTATTTTATGGAAGGTAAAACTAATCATTGAGTTTTAGTATTAATTATGTAATGTTATTTTGGTTTGATATTTAACTATTTTTATGGAAGGTAAACTAATCATTGAGTTTTAGTATTAATTATGTAATGTTATTTTGGTTTGATATTTAACTATTTTTATGGAATAAATCATTGAGTTTGTATTAATTATGTAATGTTATTTTGCAAGGTGGAACTGATCTTAATGTTAATATATATAAACTTATTGTGTTACTTGTGTTCTTGTTATCGCTCTCTGGTCCAGGGTGGCCAGCGATCCACACATTAAAGTCGGTCGTAACGGGAGATAAAGAGAACGCTTTCCTATATAGGCCATTTAAAAGAGTCGTGTCAGGAGGTACAAATGTGGCGTTATATTGTTTTCTGGAGCCTGTGTGTACAGAAATCCAGTCACCTACACACCTGAATTTTGGTGCCACATATTTAAGGGTTAGTTTTTGTAGGTCCGTAGACACATTGTAAAGATTTTACATACATACATACATACATACATAGGTTCCAAAAACAATACCGTGCCACCTTTCAGCCCTTGACATACTGCTTAAATTACCTCTTAAATTTATACAAGAGAACACACCTACAGTATATGGTCGACTTTAAGCACCGGAATTGCACCCGGGACACTAATGCAACTCTGTTCTCTATAACCTGGGAAAATTAACGTAATGTAGGAGGAATCGGGTCCATTTTCAATATTGTAATTTTTTTCTGTTTGTTCCTAATTGGTCAGGCAGGTCAGGATACCGGTATAATACTGCATAATGGTTGTTCCGCCGTTGGTCAAGTGTTTTTGGATAATTTAGTTTAGTGTTTAGATGATGGGACAATGTTTATTTAATTTTAGTAGGTGGGAACTGTTCTGTTTGGTGTTTAGAATGAAGGAAACGGTATTTATTTATTGTTTTAAGGGGAACTGTTTGTTTTGTGTTAGAAAGTGGGGACTGTTTATTTTGTTTAGAAGGTGAAACTATATTTATTTTATGTTTAGAGGGTGGGAACTATGTTTATTTTATGTTTAGAGGGTGGGAGAGTTGTTTATTTTGTTTAGAAGGTGGGAACTATGTTTATTTTATGTTTAGAGGGTGGGAACAGTGTTTATTTTATGTTTAGAAGGTGGAACTATGTTTATTTTGTTTGGTTGGGAACTATGTTTATTTTATGTTTAGAAGGTGGGAACTATGTTTATTTTATGTTTAGAGGGTGGGAACAGTGTTTAATGTATTTATATTTATTATGTGTTTAGAATGTTATTAACGTCATTTTGTACAAAGAGAAGAACCTTACATTTGTCCTGCAGGGATGCAAAACCGTGTCCTTTTGGCTTGTAAGAATAACCTACCACAAGATAAATATACTGTAACATTACATTATATTTAATTCTGTATTCACATGAATCTCTCAGCGTTGTGTCTTGGTCACCCATT
Source organism: Homarus americanus (assembly GCF_018991925.1). Taxonomy (NCBI): domain Eukaryota; kingdom Metazoa; phylum Arthropoda; class Malacostraca; order Decapoda; family Nephropidae; genus Homarus; species Homarus americanus. The sequence goes on from NW_024755060.1 coordinate 4,947,269, forward strand.
AGTGGCGGCTCCGGACAACACAAAGTTTGATAATGAGACAGGTTAATTTTTGGGGGTCGAGATGGGTGTAGCAGTTAGCCTTTATAAGGAACTAATGTGTTGATTTGTCATGAAAGTTTGTGTTAGTACATTAAGGATATTTTAAGGAAGAGTTATGGTGTGAGATGTAAAGTGAAAATTTTAGTGAAGTGTTGGTGCTGTTGAATCATCGTTTGGCTTAGTAATATTGTGTGTTATATAATTTGGTGATTACTTGAAAGAAAGTAACATAATTAATGTACCTGGTACTTAATATTTTCCTGGCCAGACGTATAGTAATTATAAGAGTGTTTGTATTAGTGTAAAGTTTTGAGTCTATAATTTGTTGCTTGATAGTTGTATTGTTGTAGAGTTCCAAATGTCCCCTAATGGTCAGCATGCTCGTCTCGGAAGCAAATGGTCCCAGGTTCGATTCCTGGGCAGAGGAACTAAACTATGGGCAAGTTTCTCTTCGCTATTCCTCTGCTACCCAGCAGTAATTGGGAACCTGGATGTTAATCGATTTGCGAATCGTGTTCCGAGGTAATGGTTAGCCAGTGCAGTTGGCGAGTTGTCCGGTCTTTGGACTATTCCTTGACTCTGGGTCATGCAACTCGTTAATTCAGGGTGTGGTTGTTGTGTTGGCGACAGCTTCTAACTTAAACAAATTCACATCTAGGTATCCATTATTATTAGTAATAGTAGTATTTAATTTTTATTTATTTTTTCAGCAATTAGATTCATGTAATGGTTATAGAGCTGGTGATGTACTTGCAACACACGGGCATTCCTACGATCTTTACATGTCATTTTAAGCAGTTTGCACCCAATATCAGGTTTTTTGCACCCAACCTAACATAACTTAACCTAACCTGATCTAATATATCCTAATGGAGCTTAATTATAATCTAAAATCAATACTGGTAGTAAATACAAGTAAGCACAAGACCTATGGTCATCTCTTTAGTTTATCCAAGTTAATATACCATCATCTGTGTTTGGGGGTGGGGGGTGATGAGGTTAATTGCTCGTGTCAGGTTAGGATGTTATATTTACTTCCTCAGAGTAATGCGAAAATGTCGCTATCTTATCTTAAAACGTTTATTCTGTGATCACTTGGGTCGTGGGTGGGTGTGGGTGGTTGATCATTTTTGATCAATTTTTCTGTTCGTGTTGATATCAAAGTCTCTCTAATAAGGATCATTTTATTGAAGTATTCGCCCCTATGTCGGTCCATTACGAGTACATGATCGACTTTGCTGTTCGTCTTGGCGTTATTTATTATTTTACGGTATATGCCATCATCATCTTCATCTGTCTGTGTGTCTTGTGAGTCTGTGTCTGTCTGTCTGTCTTACCGGGTCACTTTGCAAGTCCATTAGGAGTTAAGTGATTGGCTTAAGCTGTTCGTGATGGCAGTACTATCAACAGAAGTTAAAGTCAATACGTATCATTCCCACATTATTGTACCTTATACACCATCATCATCTGTCTGTGTCTTACCGGGCTTGCAAGTCCATTAGGAGTTAAGTGATCGGCTTGTCTGTGCTACTTAATATGTGATCAATGTCAGTCAGTCAGTCAGTCAGTCTTCATGTATATAATATGATGGAAATATCCGTGGGTGTGGGGGGTTGTGGGGAGATAGAAGATAACAGGCATAATCTTCATTCATGCCGTTGCTCCAGTGGCTCATCATGCGGTTATGTCTTCCTAGTAGTCTTCATTCATGCCGTTATGTCTTCGGTAGTCTTCATTCATGTTATGTCTCCCGGTAGCTCATTCATTATGCTTCCAGATCTATTCATGTGTTCCTCAGTAGTTCATTCATGCCGTTATGTCTTCCCAGTAGTCTTCATTCATGCCGTTATGTCTTCCCGGTAGTCTTCATTCATGTTGTCTTACCAGTAGTCTTCATCTGTTATGTCTTCCAGTAGTCTTCATTCATGCCGTTATCCCGGTTAGTCTTCATTCATGCTATGTCTTCCTAGTTCTTATCTGTTATGTCTTCTCCCAGTAGTCTCTTGATTCATATATTCTCTATAGTTCCTATTCATGCTGTTATGTCTTCCCCATAGTCTTCATTCATGCGGGCGTGTCTCTCCCAGTAGCTCTTCATTCATGCCACAGCTATGTCTTCCCCGGTAGTCTCTCATTCATGCTGCTATGCTCTCCCATAGTCTCTATTCATGCCGTTATGTTCCTCTCCTGGTAGTCTCTTATATCTGCCATAAGTCTTAACAGTGTCTCTATTCATGTATGTCTTCCTATAGTCTTCATTCATGCTGTTATGTCTTCTCCCCGGTAGTCTTCATTCATGCTGTTATGTCTTCCCGGTAGTCTTC
>NW_024755060.1:4949731-4967231 GCF_018991925.1 Homarus americanus
TATTCATGCTGTTATGTCTCCTAGTAGGCCCCATTCATGCCGTTAGCCTCCTAGTTCATGCTGGCCATGTCTCCATATTCTCATTCAGCATTATGTCTTCCAGTAGTCTTCTATTCATGCTGTTGTTCTCAGTAGTCTCTCATTCATGCTGTTATGTCTTCCCTGTAGTCTTCATTCATGCCATACAGTTCTCCTGGTATCTTTATTCATATGTGCTTCCAGTAGTCTCATTCCCATGCCGTTATACCCTCCCTGCAGCAGCCCCATTCATGCTGTTATGTCTTCCTGGTAGTCTCCCATTCATGCCTCCCGGCAGCCTCACCATGAAGTATGTCCTTCCAGTAGTCTCATTCATGCTGTTATGTCTCTGCAGTCTTATCCACGCTGTTGCGCCTCCTGTAGTCTCTTCATTCATGCCGTTGTCTTCCCCTGGTGTCTCATTCATGGGTTATGTCTTCCCCAGTAGTCTTCATTCACAAGCAGTGTCTTCCTAGTAGTCTCTATTCATGCCAAGTTATGTCTCCTGTAGTCTTCATTCATGCTGGTCTTCCCTGGTAGTCTTCTTTATTCATGCTGTTATGTTCCTCCCAGTAGTCTCTTCATCTATGTTATAGTCTTCCTTAGTCAGACCATGCCATATGCCTTCCCCTGGTAGTCTTCATTCATGGCTATGTCTTCCCAGTAGTCTTCATATCTGCTGTTATGTCTTCTCTCCTGTAGTCTCATTCATGCTGCTACATACCTTTCCTGGTAGTTCCCCATTTGCTGCTGCAGTCTTCCTGGTGTAGTCTCTTATCACATGCTGTTATTATGTCTTCCCAGTAGTCTCTCATTCATGCTACAGGTCTTACCACAGTCTTCATTCATACTGCTATGTCTTCCCCAGTCTTCATTCATGCTGCCATGTTTGGTAGTCTTGCATCATGCGGTTATGTTCTCTCGGTAGTCTTCATTCATGCCGTTGTGTTTCCTGTAGTCTTCATTCATGCTGTTGTCTTCCAGGCCTCTATTCATGCTGTTATGTTTCCAGTCTCTTATCTCATGCTACATGTCTTCCTGCAGCCTTCATTCATGCCACAGGTCTTCCGGTAGTCTCATCCATGCTGTTATAGTCTCATAGTCTCTATCCACATGCTGTTATGTCTCCCAGTAGTTCACCATGCTGCTATGTCTTCCAGTATATTCCCATTCATGCTGTTATGTCTTCCAGTAGTCTTCAGGATCCATGCTGCTATGTCTTCCCGGTAGTCTCTGATTCATGCCGTTATGTCTCCCTGGTAGCCCTCTATTCGTGCGGTTGTCTCCCAGTAGTCTCGGCCCATGCTGCTGCCCTCCTGGTTCCCCATTCATGCCACAAGTTATGTCTTCCCTGGTAGTCTTCATCATCCATGCTATGTTCTCTCCCCTGGTAGTCTTCATTCATGCCGCTATGTCTCCTCCCAGTAGTCTCATTCATGCGGTTATGTCTTCCCCAGTTAGCTCCTCTATCCACGCTGTTAAGGTTCTTGGTAGTCTCATTCAGCTTTGTTATGTCTTCCCCATATTCCCCATTCATGCCATACTTCCTGGTAGTCTCTATTCACATGTTATGTTCTCCTATAGTCTTCTATTCATGCTGTTACACCTTCCTGGCAGTCTCTATTCATGCTGTTATGTCTCCCCTTAGGCCCTATTCATGCCGTTATATTCCCTGGTAGTCTCATTCATGCTGTTATAATCCACTAGTATTCTATCTGCTGAGTTCCTCCCATAGTCTTCATTCATGCCACATAGTCTTCCCGGTAGTCTTATCATGCTGTTATGTCTACTAGTAGCTCATTCATGCTGTTATGTCTTCCCTGGTGTCTTCATTCATGCTGTTATGTCTTCCGGTAGTCTTCTATTCATGCTGTTATGTCTTCCCAGTAGTCTTCATTCATGTTGTCTTCAGTAGTCTTATCTGTTGCTAGGTCTCTCTCCTGTAGTCTCATTCATGCTGCTATGTCTCCTGGTAGTCTCATCTGCCATAAGTCTCCTTGCAGTCTCTATCCATGCCACATGTCTCCCAGTAGCCTCATTCATGCTGCCAGGCCTCCAGTAGTCTCTAATTCATGCCAAGTTATGTCTCTCCCATAGTCTCATTCATGCCAAGTTATGTCTCCCTGGTAGTCTCATTCATGCGGTTATGTCTTCCCAGTAGGCCCTATCCATGCTATGTCTCCTAGTCTCATTCATGTCGTTATGTCTCCTGGTAGTCTCTATCATGCCACAGGTCAGAATTTAGTGCTGTTATGTTCCTCCCAGTCTTCATTCATGCTGTTATGTCTTCCTGTAGCTCTATTCATGCTGTTAGCTTCCCAAATAGTCTTCATATTCATGCTGTTATATTCTGAAGTCTTATCTGGCGCTGTTATGTCTCTAGTAGTCTTCATTCATGCTGCTGATGTCTTCCTGTAGTCTTCATTCATGCTGTTATGTCTTCCTGGTAGTCTTATCTATGCTGTTGAGGTCTTACCAGTAGCTCCCATTCATGCTGCTATGTCTTCCCCGGTAGTCTCTCATTCATGCTGCTATGTCTTCCTGGTAGCTTCTTATTCATGCTGCTATGTCTTCCCAGGTCTTTATTCATGCCATGTCTTCCTGGTAGTCTTATTCATGCTGTTATGTCTTCCTGTAGTCTTCTATCTTCATGCTGTTATGTCTTTACCAGTAGTCTTATTCATACTGGTTAAGTGTTCTCCCGGTGGCCTCATTCATGCCAAGTTATGTCTTCCCTGTGTCTTCATTCATGCCGTTATGTCTTCCCTGGTAGTCTCTATTCATGTACAGGTTCTTCCCAGTGTCTTCATTCAGTGCTATGTTCTTCCTGGTAGTTCTATTCACATGCCAAGAGCCTTCCCAGTAGTCTTATCTGCTGCCACAGCCCATAGTCTTCATTCATACCTGCGCCTTCCTGCAGCCCTCACTGCCAAGCAGGTCTTCCTGTAGTCTCTATTCATGCTGTTATTACCCTGGTAGTCTTATCCATGGGTTATGTTTCCCAGTAGTCTTCATTCATACTGTTATGTCTTCCCTGTAGTCTTTATTCATGCTGTTATGTTCCTTGGTCTTATCTATGTTATGTCTACCAGTAGTCTTCATTCATGCTGTTGTCTTCCTCGTAGTCTTATTCATGCTATGTCTTAATTAGTAATGTCTTCTATTCATGCCGTTATGTCTTCCCCGGTAGTCTTCATTCATAATTGCCATGTCTCTCCGGCACTTTCTTATTCATGCCGTTATGTCTTACCAGTAGAAACTTCATTCATATGGTTATATTCTCCCGGTAGTCTTCATTCATATTATAGTCTTCCAGTAGGCCGTCTTCATTCATGCCGTTATGTTCTGGTGTCTTATCTACGCTGTTATGTTCTCCAATTGAATGCAAATCTTCCCTTCCATTTCCTGTCGATGAATTTTTGAGCCCGGATCTCAGTTGGTCGTATGATATTTATTTTGCCTTTGCTGTCGTATTGTCGGTTCTCATCTTGGTACACTGTGGATATTTACACTGTGTTAAGTTACGATTTTGTTACTTGTGATGTCAGGACGATTTTGCTTGTTACTTGTGATGTCAGAACGATTTTGCTTGTTAGTTTTGATGTCAGAACGATTTTGCTTGTGATGTCAGAACGATTTTTCATGTTAGTAGTGATGTCAGAACGATTTTTCATGTTATTTGTGATGTCAGAACGATTTTGCTTGTTAGTCGTGATGTCAGGGTGTATTTCAAACGTGAGAACGCAGCCAATCTATGGATTCTAAAGGTTCATAAGTTAAATATTTCCGATACCTGTAAAAACACAACTAATTAATGAGTTGTCAGAGTTGCTTACGTTAGGCCTTTTCTCAATCGATGGCGTAAGTCAGAACTCCTCCAACTGATGAATTCTCAGAGATTACTTCTATATGTTTCCCGTAAGTGATGATATGGGAACACATTTAACTGATGAATTCCCAAAGTATTTACGGTGCGTGAGTTATTTTCTTAACTCGTAACTTGGAGAAATTATTTAATTGATGTAATTTCCTTGTTCGTTTTATATCATAACCGAATATTCTAGGATGCATTTAGCGCGTCCACACAAACTACAATATTAAGTTGGACTAAAAAAAATGGCCTCCAAACTGTGCTGAGACTATACATGGCGTATTATTGCTTCTAGTGAAAGATTAAAAACAAAAGTTATTCGCAACCTTGAGAATACAGACTCTCAACACTCAGTCTACTGTGTCTGTCTTCCGTTGAAAAGTGCATCTTTATATATGTGTGTGTGTGTGTGTATGTAAATGTCCCTGTTTTGTGTGTGTGTGTGTGTTTTTTTCCATATGTGTATCATTCTGTGTGTGTGTTTGCCTTTCTTATGTGTGTATCATTCCTTTTTATGTAAGTGTCCCTTTGTTTGTGTGTGTGTGCACGTGCGTGTTTGTGTGTTTGCTTGTTTCTGTGTGTGCACTCGTCTTTCTTATGTATGTCAGGAAAAAACAGGACAAAACAACACAGTGGAACACAAACGCAGCTTTTAAAGTGGTTTTGCTGGGTTCTCCTCCGCCATCTAGTTTCCAGCTACAGAAACTTGCTTGGAGAAAGAGAGGTTATTTTATTTTTTTTTGTTGGAAGGGGAAGAGAAATGTCCAGTGTTGGAGCTGGCAGCTACAGAGGCAGACATATGCAAGTTGCATTGAGTCCTACGTGCCGTAAAGATTCAAGCAAGAATTTGTGGATTCCTTGGAGGGGAGAAAGAGATGTTGCAAGGAGGAATGTAGTCGTGTAGGAAGGGATGTTGCAAGAGGAACACACTTGTAGGTAGGGAAGGTGGTGTTGCAAGAGGAGTCACTTTCTTGTAGGAAGGAGGGAGATGTTGCAAGGAAGAATACACTCTTGTAGAAGGGACATGTTGCAATGGAAACACACTGGTAGGAGGAGGGGGGGGATGAACGTGCCGGTACACTTCTAGACGGGAGATGCTACAAAGGGGAATATACTCTCGTAGGAATGATTGGGAGGGGAATGTTGCAAGGTAAACACGCTTGTATATGATGGCGTGTCAGGTCTTCTACAACGTATCCTTGTGTTATTTAGAGCGGTGTCAGCCTGTGATTGATTGATTGATTAAATGACTGCTGCTGCTGTTAGGTTATTTTAGCCTTACTATTTCGTACACAATGATAAAAATAGCATAGCTAATTAAAATTCTAAACGCTACATTAAAGTTGAGTTATTAATCCATTTTTAGAGCTTTTTATTTTGGAGTAAACGGATTGATAATCACTCTGGTATAATGAACTGGTATTGTTATTACTGTGAATCTGTGTCAGTGTTGGAAAATGATGTTCCAAGCTTTAATTATTGGCGGGTCGTTATTACCACCGTAATTCTGATATATTCACCAACTAGTCGGTGGACACGTAAAGATGATTAACCTTATGTTGTTGCGTACATGGTTCATAGGTAAGGTATGGTGTGTGTGTGTGTGTGTGTGTGTGTGTGTGTGTGTGTGTGTGTGTGTGTGTGTGTGTGTGTGTGTGTTATGTATCGTTTCAATATGTTAATTAAGTGCCGTTCTTACTGTATATCCGAGGGTTGGCGACCAGTCCTCCACACACACACACACACACACACACACCGCTAGTCATCAAAGATACATAAAGATTGTTAGACTAATTGGCCTCCAAGAAACGGTAAAAATAACTCGCGACTCGTCTAGTAACAGGATAAAAGAACTCTGAGAGAGATATACTGTATATGGGTCTCTCACTCGCGCTGAGAGACCTTACTGTTCCACTCATCCTGGGATACAATTTGTGTGAGTAGCCGTAAAATTAATGACCAGTTTTTAGTTTGTTTCTCAAGGGTTGTGGGGCCGTTTGGTCTTTGTTATTGTTTGTTATCGCTTTTATCATTCGTTTTTCTTATTTTCTTCAGTTCGTTCGTTTGTGTTTTTATCCGTTCATCCGTTTATTTAATTTTTTCCATTACCTTGTTCCGTTAATTCCGTCCGTTTTAGTTTATTATTTCATTTGCTAAATTTATCTCTTTTATCGTTTATTTATCTTCCGTTACAGCATCATAAAGTACAGGTACAGCGGAGTACAGTGGCCTTGTGGGGTACAGTGCTCACCTCTAGTCCTGAGGATAACTGGTTCGATCCCGAGTTACTCCCAGTCCACCCAGTTGTAAATGGGTACTGGTACTTGGCTTTATAGTTGGGGAAGTGAAGGCGGTCGAATGCAGTACCACACGCTGCCTTCTTTGTGTACCGAAGGCTTAGTATACCGTTTATTATATCCACACTGTTGCTAATTGGTCTTTATCCACACTGTCGCTAATGGTCTTTATCCACACTGTCGCAATGGGTCATTATCCACTGTTGCTAATTGGTCTTTATCCACACTGTTGCATTGGTCTTTATCCACACTGTCGCTATGGGTCTTTATCCACACTGTTGCAATGGGTCTTTATCCACACGGTTGCTAATTGGTCTTTATCCACACTGTTGCTAATTGGTCTTTATCCACACTGTCGCTAATGGGTCTTTATCCACACTGTCGCTAATGGGTCTTTATCCACACTGTTGCTATGGTCTTTGTCCACACTGTTGCTAATTGGTCTTTATCCACACTGTCGCTAATTGGTCTTTATCCACACTGTCGCTAATGGGTCTTTATCCACACTGTCGCTAATGGGTCTTTATCCACACTGTTAATTGGTCTTTATCCACACTGTTGCATTGGTCTTTATCCACACTGTCGCTAATGGGTCTTTTATCCACACTGTTGCTAATGGTCTTTATCCACACTGTTGCTAATTGGTCTTATCCACACTGTTGCTAATTGTCTTTATCCACACTGTCGCTAATGGTCTTTATCCACACTGTTGCTAATTGGTATTTATCCACACTGTTGCAATTGGTCTTTATCCACACTGTCGCTAATGGGTCTTTATCCACACTGTCGCTAATGGTCTTTATCCACACTGTTCCAATTGGTCTTTATCCACACGGTAATTGGTCTTTATCCACACTGTCGCTAATTGGTCTTTATCCACACTGTTGCTAATTGGTCTTTATCCACACTGCTAACGGGTCTTTATCCACACCGCTAATGGGTCTTTATCCACACTGTCGCTAGGTCTTACCACACTGTTGCTAGTCTTTATCCAGTTGCTAATTGGTCTTTATCCACACTGTCGCTAATTGGTCTTTATCCACACTGTCGCTAATGGGTCTTTATCCACACTGTTGCTAATGGGTCTTTATCCACACTGTTGCTAATTGGTCTTTATCCACACTGTTGCTATTGGTCTTTATCCACACTGTCGCTAATAGTCTTTATCCACACTGTTGCTAATTGGTCTTTATCCACACTGTTGCTAATTGGTCTTGATCCACACTGTCGCTAAGGGTCTTTATCCACACTGTCGCTAATGAGTTTTATCCACACTGTCGCAATGGGTCTTATCCACACTGTTGCTAATTGGTTTATCCACACTGCTAATTGGTCTTTATCCACACTGTCGCTAACGGGTCTTTATCCACACTGTTGCTAATTGGTCTTATCCATACTGTTGCAAATTGGTCTTTATCCACACTGTTGCTAATTGGTCTTTATCCACACTGTCGCTAATGGGTCTTTATCCACACTGTCGCTAATGGGTCTTTATCCACACTGCTAATTGGTCTTTGTCCACACTGTTGCTAATTGGTCTTTATCCACACTGTCGCATTGTCTTATCCACTGTCGCTAATGGGTCTTTATCCACACTGCTAATGGGTCTTCATCCACACTGTTGCTAATTGGTCTTTATCCACACTGTTGCTAATTGGTCTTTATCCACACTGTCGCTAATGGTCTTTATCCACATCGCTAATGGGTCTTTATCCACACTGTTGCTAATTGGTCTTTATCCACACTGTTGCTAATTGATCTTATCCACACTGTCGCTAATTGGTCTTTATCCACACTGTTGCTAATTGTATTTATCCACACTGTTAATTGGTCTTTATCCACACTGTCGCTAATGGGTCTTTATCCACACTGTCGCTATGGGTCTTTATCCACACTGTTCCTAATTGGTCTTTATCCACACTGTAATTGGCTTTATCCACACTGTCGCTAATTGGTCTTTATCCACACTGTTGCTAATTGGTCTTTATCCACACTGCTAACGGGTCTTATCCACACTGTCGCAATGGGTCTTTATCCACACTGTCGCTAATGGGTCTTTATCCACACTGTTGCTAATTGGTCTTTATCCACACTGTTGCTAATTGGTCTTTATCCACACTGTCGCTAATTGGTCTTTATCCACACTGTCGCTAATGGGTCTTTATCCACACTGTTGCTAATGGGTCTTTATCCACACTGTTGCTAATTGGTCTTTATCCACACTGTTGCTAATTGGTCTTTATCCACTGTCGCTAATGAGTCTTTATCCACACTGTCGCTAACGGGTCTTTATCCACACTGTCGCTAACGGGTCTTTATCCACACTGTCGCTAATGGGTCTTTATCCACACTGTCGCTAACGGGTCTTTATCCACACTGTCGCTAATGGGTCTTTATCCACACTGTCGCTAATGGGTCTTTATCCACACTGTCGCTAATGGGTCTTTATCCACACTGTTGCTAATGGGTCTTTATCCACACTGTCGCTAATTGGTCTTTATCCACACTGTTGCTAATTGGTCTTTATCCACACTGTCGCTAATGGGTCTTTATCCACACTGTCGCTAATTGGTCTTTATCCACACTGTTGCTAATTGGTCTTTATCCACACTGTCGCTAATGGGTCTTTATCCACACTGTCGTTAATGGGTCTTTATCCACACTGTTGCTAATTGGTCTTTATCCACACTGTCGCTAATTGGTCTTTATCCACACTCGCTAATTGGTCTTTATCCACACTGTTGCTAATTGGTGTTTATCACACTGTGTTGCTAATTGGTCTTTATCCACACTGTTGCTAATTGGTCTTTATCCACTGTCGCTAATGGTCTTCCTCCCACACTGTCGCTAACGGGTCTTTATCCACACTGTCGCTAACGGGTCTTTATCCACACTGTCGCTAATGGGTCTTTATCCACACTGTCGCTAACGGGTCTTTATCCACACTGTCGCTAATGGGTCTTTATCCACACTGTCGCTAATGGGTCTTTATCCACACTGTCGCTAATGGGTCTTTATCCACACTGTTGCTAATGGGTCTTTATCCACACTGTCGCTAATTGGTCTTTATCCACACTGTTGCTAATTGGTCTTTATCCACACTGTCGCTAATGGGTCTTTATCCACACTGTCGCTAATTGGTCTTTATCCACACTGTCGCTAACGGGGTCTTTATCCACACTGTTGCTAATGGGTCTTTATCCACACTGTCGCTAATGGGTCTTTATCCACACTGTTGCTAATTGGTCTTTATCCACACTGTCGCTAATGGGTCTTTATCCACACTGTTGCTAATTGGTCTTTATCCATACTGTCGCTAATGGGTCTTTATCCACACTGTCGCTAATGGGTCTTTATCCACACTGTCGCTAATTGGTCTTTATCCACACTGTCGCTAACGGGTCTTTTTTCAGGCATGATTAAGGTATGATTTTTAGGTATTATCTTAGGTGATTTTTTCGTTAATTTAGGTATATGTTTTTAAGTATGATTTTTTAGGTATGATTTCTTAGGTATAATTTTTTTAGGTATGATTTTTTAGGTATGATTTCTTAGGTATAATTTTTTTAGGTATGAGTTTTTTAGTTATGATTTTTTTCTGTGGATTATGTCGTGAGGTACTGTGAGCCGCGAGGGGAGACCTGTAGTGTGGTAGTACAAGTGATAAGCTCATTATAACTTGTGTAGAAACCCCGTGAGTCGCTACCTACTAGGGTCTGTTGGTAAACATGAGAGAGGGTGGAGGATAAAGAGTGAGGGGAAGGATTAGGGTGGAGGAGGAGGAGTATTAGGTGTAAGGGAGGGAGGGGAGGGTAAGAGAGTGGGGGAGGGAGGGAGGGTAAGAGAGTGGGGGGAGGAGGGTAAGAGAGTGGGAGGGAGGGAGGATAAGAGTGCAGGAGGAGAAGGGAAGGGTAGAGTAAGGGAGGGAAAGGATAAGGGTGGAGAGGAGGGAGGGAGGATAAGGGTGTAGGGGAGGGAGGAGATAAGGGTGTAGGGAAGGCAGGGGATAAGGGTGTAGAAATAGGGAGAGGGAGGATAAGGGTGTAGAAGAGGGAAGGGAGAGGATAAGGGTGTAGGGGAGGGAGGGGGAGGATAAGGGTGTAGGGGGAGAAAAGGTGAAGGTAGGATAGAAATGTAGGGGGAGGGAGGGAGAGGACAAAGATGTAGGGGGGGGAAGGATAGAAGGGAGATGTAGAGAGAGGAAGATGAAGGAGGGAAGGAAGGTAGACAGAATGAGAGGAATAGCAGGGAATAAGGAAGAAGTGAAGAAGAAAATACACAGAAAAGGTGATAAACGGGGAATGGGAAGTAATAGGGAGGCGTAATAAAGGGAAATGGAAAGATGAAATCGGGGAGGAAGAGGCAAGAAATGAGAGGAAATGAGAGAGGAATAGAAGGGACAAATAGACATGATAATAGAATGACGGGAATGAGAGACGATGATAATGTAAATACCAGAGGCATCAAGGTGATAAAGATGAAATATGAGAGACAAGTTAATAAAGGAAGAATGGAAGATGGTGATGATAGAGAGAGAGAGAGAGAGAGAAGAAATATGGGAGATGTAATTTATAGATAAGAAGGAAGGTGATAAAAAGAGAATTGAGAGAATAGTGAGTTAAGAAATATAGGAAGATCAAGACGGAAAGATGACGCAGTTGAAATGGGTTAAAAAATACTCTCTCTCTCTCTCTCTCTCTCTCTCTCTCTCTCTCTCTCTCTCCAGATGGGTAGTGAAACGACATACTGGGCGTAGAAGAACGGAAACAGAAAAGAGAATGGAAATAAAAGGCGTGTGAAAAATGGAGAGAGAGATGGAAGTGTTGAAAGTGAGGTATCGTGTAAGCGGGGGAGGAAGGGAGGATAGGGGAATTTATGAGAGGGAGGAAGGGAGAGAGGGTGCAGAAAGGGAGGTGTTAGGAAGGAGAAAAAAAATAATTGGAAGGAATGGAGAAGAGGGAGGAGTGGAAGAGGGAGGAAGAGGGTGATTGAGTAAAGGTAGAGTGGGAGGGAGGATAAAGAGGAAGAGATGGGAAGGAGTAAAGAAGGATGAGTGGGACGGAGGTGAGAGAGAAGGATGCGAAGGGAGATAGACACAGGGAGAGATGAGAAGGGAGGGATGGGAATGGAGGGAGGGAGGGGTGGGTGGGTCGATAGCCAAACTGATGGAGGTGGAAGATATGATTAGTAGAGACCGTGAACCTGGTGATTGGGAGAGACCGGTGATTGGGAGAGACCGGTGATTGGGAGAGACTGGTGATTGGAAGAGACCGGTGATTGGGAGAGACCGGTGATTGGAAGGACGACAGTTTCTTGGAAGTTGGGGATTGGAAGTGAAGACGAGGTTTGAGTCGACAGAAAACGGTGAAACCAACTCAGGTGAATGAAAACGGCGGGTTATCGTGATACGCCTTGGGGGAGTGGAGGGGAGGGGGGGGGGCGACTCGAAAGCTAATGAACGAGGGAAGTTGTCCAGCAAAGGGAGGGAGTTACTGCCACCAGGGGCCTGAGTGAAGAAGGATCGGGGGAAGGAATGAGAATGATCAACGGGGAAATAGGATAGTTAGAGGAGATAGGTCGTGTCATGAAGGAAATAGAATGGGATTGTATTATATGGTAGAGTTTTGTTACAGCAGAGCAGAGCAGAGCAGAGCAGAGTAGAGTAGAGTAGAGTAGAGTTGAGCAGAGTAGAGTGGAATTGAGCAGAGCAGAGTTGAGTTTGGGATTCACTGATTATTACAAGACAATCGCCAATACATTATACCCTTAAGTAAATGATTTAAATTAGAATACAAACCTAGTAATGGCAAAGGCCATGCCCCAATACGCGTGGAGTTTGCAGAAATGCCGGAAGTCGTAATAATTGCAAAGACCAGTTAGCACACGTTATGCCCACATAGGCGTGTATTCTGCTCAATACTCACCCAGAGGAGGTAGGGACCCATCGCGGAGTTTACCTGTAGTTTATCTACAAGTTGTGTACTGTATATGGCGCTCCACTGATTTACCTACCTACCTGGTTCGTGCTGGGACGTATATTCTCTCTCTCTCTCTCTCTCTCTCTCTCTCTCTCTCTCTCTCTCTCTCTCTCTCTCTCTCTCTCTCTCTCTCTCTCTCTCTCTCGTGTGTGTGTGACCTCTTTAGTTGGTTTATTCTTGCAACTAGATTTATTCTTGAAATTTGATCTCTTCTTGCAATATGACCACTCTAATATTGATATATACCTGCAACATGCCTCCCACATTTCTCTATGACCTTGCAACATTATGACAAGGGCATCAGTAATTTGCAACGTGGTCATAAATTTCAACAGACGTATCCCAGATTAAGGGGAAATGGGTGGGTAATCTGTCACAGTCACAAAGGGGGATTTATACTCCTTTGTGGATTTACACCTATTGCCACCGTGGATTTATTGTCATTTGGGATTTATGCGTATTGTGCTCGTTAACATTGGTAACTTACGCTCGAATGGGATTTATGATAATTGACAATGGAGGTTTGTGGGGGGATTTACACGCTGGGTTATTGGTTACTCATAGGCTTCCCTCTACCGGGATTTATTTTGGCTGCTGGTGAGGATTTATATATTTTTAGTTGGATTTAATGTACTTTTGTCGTCTAAGGATTTATATAATTTGACTTTAACTTCATGTACTTTTGTCGTTTGGAGTTGGATTTTATTTACGCATGAAAATCGATTCGACGGTTGACTGGAAATACTGTAACTGTTCGACTGGAAATACTGTAACTACTCGACTGGAAATACTGCAACTGCTTAACTGAATATACTGTAACTACTTGACTGGAAATACTGTTACTACTCAACTGGAAATACTGTAACTAAACTGAATCGAACGGGACCCGGAAACACAGGTAGGGAATTCGCTCGTTTGCTCCCATGTTCCGTAGTGTAGCTCTCACGACTATCACCGAGGCTTTCAAGTCTAGAGTTGGAAGAGACACCATTTCACTTTACTTTTAATATCCGTTTCAAAATTTATTTACGGGGAATTTTTTCAGGTGATTGGGACTTGAAAGTTAAATGTACAACTTGATTTAAATATTTTATATGTATTGGAAAGGGGTTTAGGGGAGGTTGTACCTGTATATATATGTTTTTATTTATTTTTTATTTGGGTGATATGTCTGGGTTTTTTTTGTGTGTGTGTGTGTGTGTGTGTGTGTGTATTTGCCAGCGTTTAATTGAGTCCAGTGTTTGCCTTTGCTGATCTGACTGATGATGTTTTGGCTATGAGAAGGATTTTTTTTTTCCCAAGTTCAGATTGTTATTCACTGGTTTTTATTTCGGTTCTCTCTCTCTCTCTCTCTCTCTCTCTCTCTCTCTCTCTCTCTCTCTCTCTCTCTCTCTCTCTCTCATAGTTAAGTCTTTTGTTTTCTTTCATGGCACTTTTATTTATTTTCTATGTAATGGGCGCAGAATAAAGGGATAAAATATATGTTATTAGAGTTAATACTGTCATGATTTGTTATGTAATTCGCCAAAATTACCGCATTACATTACATAAGGCTCGTGTAATAAACCGCGAAATAGACGATTTGTGAGCCCGTCAGTAGAGGTGTTTTTGACAAGTTCTAATTAGTGCCAATAATTAAAAAGATACCGCATCAGAGTCTCAGTATTTATGTGTTTCAACTATATGTCATGATAGCCAGTGTCGTGGTTTGGTTAGGTTAGGTTTGCTTTGGTTAGGTTAGGTTAAGTTAGGTTTGGTTAGGTTAGGTTAGGTTTGCTTTGGTTAGGTTATGTTTGCTTTGGTTAGGTTAGGTTAGGTTTGCTTTGGTTAGGTTTGGTTTGCTTTGGTTAGGTTTGGTTAGGTTAGGTTTGCTTTGGTTAGGTTTGGTTTGCTTTGCTTTGGTTAGGTTTGGTTTGCTTTGGTTAGGTTTGGTTAGGTTAGGTTAGGTTTGCTTTGCTTTGCTTTGCTTTGGTTAGCCTCGTAAAAGGTCGCCAGCGTGAAATAGCTGACACGCCTCTCTGCCACGGCTTGACAGTGTTATAAAAAGATCACACAGTTTATTTAGAAATACTGTAACGGGGATAGAACCATGCAGGTAGCCTTGGTAGCTGAAGCACCTGACACAAAATACAGCAACGAAAGGGATTATTAATTAAGTTGAAGCTTCCGACTCAAAATACAGCAACGAAAAGTATTAAGTACAGATTTAAATTACAAAATAATCTATAACTACAGTACAGTTATCGCATTGTCTTGACTGTAACATAAGGTGGTTCGTTATAGCTAGATATTAGTGAACAAAAATAGATTCTGCTATATAGTCATTGTATATATAGGCAAATATAACTGTTATTAGATAGTTATTTGAGTTTGTATTCTTATAATTGTCTGGAGCATAGATGAGCGTGAGTCACTAGGCTATGCGAGCATCGGAGCATAGAAGAAGAATGAGCCTGAGTTACTAGGCTACAGTGTTGGGTTCTTAAATTTGCCTGGAGCATAAATGAGCACGAATCACTAGTCTACACGAGCATCGGAGCATAGACCAAAAATGTATATAAATTATGTGACTGCGTTGTTTTTGTTGTTGGTAAAATATATACACAGGAACAGCGGTCAGTTCAGTGTTCTGCGAAATGTATTTGAATCACCTCATTTAAATAGGGATGGCATTGTCCTTTGCTCTTATCCCCCTCGTCTCCTCTTACTCCTCCTCTTTCTATTCGTCCCACTTCTTTTAATCCTCCTCCTTTCTCTTACTCGTCCTCTTCCTATTCCTCCTCATCCTTCTCTTCTGCTTCGTCAGTTTTGCTATATGTTACCCATATCCCCTCTAACTCTATTTCCTCTTCTTCCTTTATAACTAAACTTCCACTAACTGAACCTAACCCCGTTTCTCCTTCATAACTTACACCAAGCTAACCTAACCTAACCTAACCTAACATAACATAACCTTATATTCCAAGGGGTAATCTCAACTTGCCTCAAACCACCAATCGTGTTTTGATGGGACTACACTTACCCAGACACATTTTCAGCATGGTAGAGCCTCAGTACACCAGACGATCTGTATTCGTTGGTGGGATTCCTACTGGGTCAGTCGAAGGAAGCTTTGGCGAGTGTGGTTGCTATGGTTGCTGTGGTACGTTATTGATGTATCTGGACTGTTAACGTGGTTGCTCTTTCGGGGGCAGTTAACCAGTTAACCTTGGTGGTGAAATCCTGCCCCTGTGGTAACCTGTCGTTCTGCCGCTGTGGTAACCTGTCGTTCTGCCGCTGTGGTAACCTGTCGTTCTGCCGCTGTGGTAACCTGTCGTGCTGCCGCTGTGGTAACCTGTCGTGCTGCCGCTGTGGTAACCTGTCGTGCTGCCGCTGTGGTAACCTGTCGTTCTGCCGCTGTGGTAACCTGTCGTGCTGCCGCGCTGGCGGTAACCTGTCGTGCTGCCGCTGGCGGTAACCTGTCGTGCTGCCGCTGTGGTAACCTGTCGTACTGCCGCTGTGGTAACCTGTCGTGCTGCCGCTATGGTAACCTGTCGTGCTGCCGCTGTGGTAACCTGTCGTTCTGCCGCTGTGGTAACCTGTCGTTCTGCCGCTGTGGTAACCTGTCGTGCTGCCGCTGTGGTAACCTGTCGTGCTGCCGCTGTGGTAACCTGTCGTGCTGCCGCTGTGGTAACCTGTCGTTCTGCCGCTGTGGTAACCTGTCGTTCTGCCGCTGTGGTAACCTGTCGTACTGCCGCTGTGGTAACCTGTCGTGCTGCCGCTGTGGTAACCTGTCTTATATACAAGTGAAATCAAGACCAGGATGTTGTATTAAGAGTCGAAATTGTGTTATTACGTTGTTGATACAGTGTTTAAACGGAGCAGGTTTTCTTGTTTCGTCTTTGAAGCTTGGAACTAGATCACGGTGTATGAAGAACGCTGTATGTATGTATGTATGTATGTATGTATGTATGTACAATATGTATGTATGAGTGTATGCATAGAGGACGTGTATATGTATGTGGATCATCTGAAGAATAGACCCCCTAGCTTATTTCACATGGTAATTAAACACCCTGTCTCTACCTTGGGGGTATTAGATTAAGTTAGTTTAGCATCGGGGAGTGATTAATCTTCAGGTAAAATAATCTATCAGGTAATATTCACAGGTGATTCAGTGATATTATGGACCTCCCGGGAACGAGCAGAACAGAGCTGGTTTATGTGTAGGCGAGTAAGGGTAATGAATTAACCTATGTTGGATAAATCTCCCCAAGTTGAGAGACGGGGTGACAGTCTGGGGAGAGGACGGGAGGATGTACAGTAGGTATGTTTGTATCTAGAAATGTTATTGCCTTAGCGGGGAGGGATTTAGGACGAGGTATTATGATGAATCTATTGTCATTGGCATCTTGAACGGTCTGGTTTGGTATCAGCTCATCGACGTTCCCTCCAACTAGCTTCGTGTGTTGCTGCTGCTAATGTGATTATTCTCTCTCTCTCTCTCTCTCGCTCTCGCTCTCGCTCTCGCTCTCGCTCTCTCTCTCTCTCTCTCTCTCTCTCTCTCTCTCCAGGCTGTTGTGGATAGGGTTGGTTGAATAATAAATGAACCTTGACGTGTTTGATGACTGAAAGGTCTATATCGTGTTATCCTTTGATGAAGAGGAACGTTTGAAGTGCGTTTTAGTTACGAAATGGTTTGTTGGTTCATACGTTTATTTGGTCACAGAAAACGTTGATGCTGGGATTATAAAGAACGTTTGGTGGTGATAGAAACGTTGGCACTGGGATTAAAAGGAACGTTTATTGGTGATTGAAACATTGAGACGATTTTAAGGAAACATTTAATAAGAACAAACGTTTTGGCTGGAACTGATTAACCTTAAGCAAATAAACGATGGTTAATGTTTACGAGAATCAAGAAGTAATTGTGTTCATGATGCAAACTGGAAAAAATGAATAATACACCATTAGATTCTACTGAACAGACTAGGTATTGTATTACATTAAACTAGTTTTGTATTGACGGTTAGTAACTTAAACCTGAATTAAACTCGCTCCTGACCTTTTATATGCGTGTTGTTGTCCAGTTTACGGAGAGAAATAATACGATGGTTAATGTTATAATTAATGGAAGGTTATCGTCCTGGTGGTTAAAGTGTAGTTGGTTAGGTTAGTGAGGTTGGTTTAGTTAGGATCTCTTCAGGTTAATGTTTGGATAACGTAGCGTTATCCTCTCTCTTCCTTATGTGGTGGTTAAACCTTGGTAGGTTAGGTTAAAGTTTGGTAGGTTAGGATTATTTGATTAGGTTAATGAGGTTAGTTTAGTTAGTATTTTTCCCCAAGTTAATGTTTGG
>NW_024755060.1:4972231-5144731 GCF_018991925.1 Homarus americanus
GTGTTTATTGCAGGACACTCTCTCTACCTCTCTCTCTCTCTCTCTCTCTCTCTCTCTCTCTCTCTCTCTCTCTCTCTCTACTCTCTCTCTCTCTCTCTCTCTCTCTCTCTCTCTCTCTCTCTCTCTCTCTCTCTCTCCGATGAGATTTTAATTGTTCCAGGAAGTTATGTGATCCCGTCAATTTTAATTCCCTTGCGTGAGTTTTCCGCTTGTAGTGTTTTATATAATGGTTCAGCGTCAAGGAGATGTATTCAGGATTTTTTGACGTTTTGTGTTCAATTTACTGATTAAAAAAACGGCGTTCTTTTAATTGATCAGTTTTCGCACCGAAGTCATTTCCTTGTTGTTGAAATTCTCCCTAAATGTCCCGTGGGCTTAAAATTATTTGAGCTTCCTGAAACTAACTGGATGGGATGTGGATCTTGAAACTAACTGAATGGAATGTGGGTCTTGAAACTAACTGGATGGGAAGTGGGTCTTGAAACTAACTGGCTGGAATGTGGGTCTTTAAAGCAACTAATATAAAATAATATTAGAACCATACACGTAAATTCAATGACCTTATGTTAATTTAGTGTTATGTTAATGTTTAGTGACGTAACAGGACTATTGTTTGGTGGTGTATTGAGCTTATAGTACACGCTTCAGCCCAGACCAACATTCACTCACCCACCTTGCATACTGTTGGCAGGTAGCGTGACCGGGTAAGGAGCGTGACCTGGTTTAATTAGCATATGGGAGCGTTGCTCATTTAATTTAACATAGAATGACAACAAAGCATAATTAGCATATGATGAAAATTCAGGTTAGCTTATTTAGCACCTTTCCTTACCATATTTAATCTAACCTAACCTAACATTATCTTCCCCAAGTTAACCTCACCTCGCCCAGCCCAGTTATACTCTCAGATTGTTAGAATTGTTAGGTTAGGTTAGGTAGGTAAAAGTCAGGTAGGCTGGATCCTTTTACCTGTTAGTTGAAAAATAACACTTAACATGTAGCGCTGCCTTGTATAATTACCTGAGTACAAAATTACAGGTATTTGACGGGGAATATTACAGGTATTTGACGGGGAATATTACGGGTATTTGACGGGGAATATTACGGGTATTTGACGGGGAATATTACAGGTATTTGACGGGGAATATTACAGGTATTTGACGGGGAATATTACAGGTATTTGACGGGGAATATTACAGGTATTTGACGGGGAATATTACAGGTATTTGACGGGGAATATTACAGGTATTTGACAGGGAATATTACGGGTATTTGACGGGGAATATTACAGGTATTTGACGGGGAATATTACAGGTATTTGACGGGGAATATTACAGGTATTTGACAGGGAATATTACGGGTATTTGACGGGGAATATTACAGGTATTTGACGGGGAATATTACAGGTATTTGACGGGGAATATTACAGGTATTTGACAGGGAATATTACGGGTATTTGACGGGGAATATTACAGGTATTTGACGGGGAATATTACAGGTATTTGACGGGGAATATTACAGGTATTTGACGGGGAATATTACAGGTATTTGACGGGGAATATTACAGGTATTTGACAGGGAATATTACGGGTATTTGACGGGGAATATTACAGGTATTTGACGGGGAATATTACAGGTATTTGACGGGGAATATTACAGGTATTTGACAGGGAATATTACGGGTATTTGACGGGGAATATTACAGGTATTTGACGGGGAATATTACAGGTATTTGACGGGGAATATTACAGGTATTTGACAGGGAATATTACGGGTATTTGACGGGGAATATTACAGGTATTTGACGGGGAATATTACAGGTATTTGACTGAGGGAATATTACCGTTATTTGACGGGGAATAATGGAATTATTTGACGGGGAATGTACAGGTATTGTTGAGGAATATTGCAGGTATTTGACGGGGAATATTACGGGTATTTGACGAGGGAATATTACGGGTATTTGACGGGAATATTACGGGTATTTGACGGGGAATGTGCAGGTATTTGACGGGGAATATTACAGGTATTTGACGGGGAATATTACAGGTATTTGACGGGGAATATTACAGGTATTTGACGGGGAATATTACGGGTATTTGACGGGGAATATTACAGGTATTTGACGGGGAATATTACAGGTATTTGACGGGAATATTACAGGTATTTGACGGGGAATATTACAGGTATTTGACGGGGAATATTACAGGTATTTGACGGGGAATATTACAGGTATTTGACGGGGAATATTACAGGTATTTGACGGGGAATATTACAGGTATTTGACGGGGAAAATTACAGGTATCGACTTGGCCTATTTTACCTGTTGTCAGGGGGATTTTGTGTACAGAGAAATAATGTTCTTCAATATTGTACTGTGCTGTTCCGCCTGTTACCGTAATGATGTGTAATGCTCCATATTTTTTTTTACAAAGGACAAAATATTCGACGTGTGTTCAGCGTTGTCGTTTATTTAATTTATTTATTTATTTATATATTTATGCTACTGTCTATTCCATCCCATAATAGACATAAAATGGCCACGTTATATTCTCTATTTCAGCAACTGTGTAAATTTTGTACCATATATAGTATGTTTACAATACGGTCTAGTATGGTATATAACTATATATCTTCATCTTAATATATTCTCGTATACTGTATATATATATATATTGTAATATTTTAATATACTAATTATTATATGCATGATAAATTATATAATAGTTTTAATGCAATTTACAGTGTAGATATTTATTTTGACTTGGTATTTTCATGTTTGTATTTAATTAGTGTTAATACTTTTTTCAGGTTGAGTATTTTTTATGAGTTTTGGCTTTGTTTAATCCTTTTTTTATTTTATTACTGGTAACTTTTAATATTTTGACTGGTAATTTTTTCAGCAAGAACAATTTTTTTTAATATACTAATCTCTCGGATATTTTCCTCCAAGGTTTTAGTTTCAATGTATATAACGCTTAAAAGCTTAAACTGAGATCAAAGGAATACAGCTTAATGGTATTAGTTATGGTCTGTCGTTTGGCGTTTTAGAATTAGTCTGGTTTTCGCTTTTCAGAGTAATAAGTTTTATTTTTTTTTATTTAACTGTGTGGGTACAAGTGTAAGGTCCTCCACCATTTGCCTCAGGTTAGGGTTTGTTAGGTTATTTGGGTTAGCTTTGGTTAATGTGGTTAGGTTATGTATTTTGAGTTAGGTTAATTATTTTGAGTTATACTTCACATTTGGTAAACCCAAGTTACTTAGGTTAAATTATAGGGGTTAACTTATTTAGGATCGGTTAAATTATAGGGGTTAACTTATTTAGGATAGGTTAAATTATAGGGGTTAAGGTATTTGGATTAGGTTAAATTGTAGGGGCTCAGTTATGTTACAGGGGTAAAGTTATTTTGGTTCCTCTGGTTTAGGTCAGGTTAGTTGGGTCAGGATGTGCTACCTCTGGTTTAGGTCAGGTTAGTTGGGTCAGGATGTGCTACCTCTGGTTTAGGTCAGGTTAGTTGGGTCAGGATGTGCTACCTCTGGTTTAGGTCAGGTTAGTTGGGTCAGGATGTGCTACCTCTGCTTTAGGTCAGGTTCGTTGGGTTAGGATGTGCTACCTCTGGTTTAGGTCAGGTTAGTTGGGTCAGGATGTGCTACCTCTGGTTTAGGTCAGGATGTGCTACCTCTGCTTTAGGTCAGGTTAGTTGGGTTAGGATGTGCTACCTCTGGTTTAGGTCAGGTTCGTTGGGTTAGGATGTGCTACCTCTGGTTTAGGTCAGGTTAGTTGGGTCAGGATGTGCTACCTCTGGTTTAGGCCAGGTTAGTTGGGTCAGGATGTGCTACAAAATATCACTTGACCTTTCGATAGCCCAGGTGCGACTCCCATATATTGTGCTGGTTAGGTGGGGTTGGGTTAGGTTAGGTGGGGTTAATTTAGGTTACGTTTGGTTGACTTGGGTTACGTTAGGTTGGGTTATGTACCTGAATTTGAGCAAAAGCTGAGTCAATAATTTAGGCCAAGTTGGGTGAGTTAGGTTGGGTTATATCTCTAAATGTGAGCAAAAGTTGAGTCAATAAAAGAAGGTGTAAAGGCTTGTAGACTAATATTAACGGTGACTGTGGCAGGTGAACAGGTCGAGCAGTAAGCACAGAAAGAGAGGCTCGCTGCGTGGTGGTGGCGGGTCTCGTCAGGAGTGTGTGGCTGGTGTTCCTCCTCCACCCAACACACATCAAGTGAGCCGCCCGCAGCCTAGTCCCTCTGAACCTCCTCCGCACTAGGCCATTTGGACATTTGCCCCCCGTCCCCTCGTTACCGCCCCCTTTCCTTCCTTACTCATGATTAGCACGTATATGTTTGAAATGCCAACCTAACCTATCCTAACCTAACCTAACCTATTCTAACCTAACCTATGTAACAAAACGTAAGACTCCTAACCTAACCTAATCTATGTAACAACACGTAAGACTCCTAACCTAACCAACCTAACCTATCCTAACCTGTCCTAACCTATCCTAACCTAACCTATGTAGCAACACGTAAGACTCCTAACCTAACCAACCTAACCTAATCTATGTAACAACACGTAAGACTCCTAACCTATCCTAACCTAACCTAACCTAATCTATGTAACAACACGTAAGACTCCTAACCTATCCTACCCTAACCTAACCTAACCTAACCTAATCTAATCTAATCTTCCCGGGGGCAGATGTCCGTATCTCCACTTCACCCTCACTGTTTGAACGTTTCCTTGCTGTGTGCACATTCTTCCAAACGTTGCCCTACACAGCACAGTCTTTTCTAAGCTGTGTGTGTGTGTGATGTACTATGCATAGACGTTTTATTTATCTGTGCACGTGATCACTTATATCTATGTAATTGGGTGTATCTCCGTGTACATTTTTTTAAACGACCACGCATGTGTGCACCGAGATATGTGTACTGTAGGTTCTCTCTCAGTATAAATATTGTATGTCCCTCTAGCGTTACCGTTTTATGGTGTACCTACACTATGGAACTCCTCTTTGTGTGTCACTGTGTTCACTACTGGACGTGACCATGTACACAGTTCTCTTGTATGTACCCTTTGACGTGTGTACTCTGACGTGTCTATTCTTTGACGTGTCTACTCTTTGACGTGTCAGCCCTAAACGTTTCTTTCCCTTAAACGTTCACTACCCCAACGTTGGTCTAGTTACCTCAGCTGATCCAGGCTAAAACGTTACAAGCTGAAATGTCCACCACCTTCATTATTTATCCCTATATGACGCGTTCCTCTCGTGCTGGGTGTAAATATCCCAGCTTGATCAATAAACACGTGTATTAATGTGTACTGTATCAAAGGTTTCAGGTGTAGGGTAATTATGTACGGTGTTTGTCAAGTAACTCACCTGGTTGGTCACTCTTGGTATCTAGTGCTCAATATCCCATCTGGTAATGATATTTTATGTGTATTGTGTGTGTTAGGATGCCCCTATTTTGTTGCTATATACGACTTAGTGAGTTGACAATTACAGTGTACTAATGATATGTAATTAATGGTGATGTATATACGACAGGTGTTGTGAGGTGTGAATGGTGATGTATATAAGACAGGTGTTGTGAGGTGTGAATGGTGATGTATATACGACAGGTGTTGTGAGGTGTGAATGGTGATGTATATAAGACAGGTGTTGTGAGGTGTGAATGGTGATGTATATACGACAGGTGTTGTGAGGTGTGAATGGTGATGTATATAAGACAGGTGTTGTGAGGTGTGAATGGTGATGTATATACGACAGGTGTTGTGAGGTGTGAATGGTGATGTATATAAGACAGGTGTTGTGAGGTGTGAATGGTGATGTATATACGACAGGTGTTGTGAGGTGTGTATGGTGATGTATATAAGACAGGTGTTGTGAGGTGTGAATGGTGATGTATATACGACAGGTGTTGTGAGGTGTGAATGGTGATGTATATACGACAGGTGTTGTGAGGTGTGAATGGTGATGTATATACGACAGGTGTTGTGAGGTGTGATGTGATGGTGATGTATATATATATTTGGGTGTTGTGAGGTGTGAATGGTGATGTATATACGACAGGTGTTGTGAGGTGTGAATGGTGATGTATATACGACAGGTGTTGTGAGGTGTGAATGGTGATGTATATACGACAGGTGTTGTGAGGTGTGAATGGTGATGTATATAAGACAGGTGTTGTGAGGTGTGAATGGTGATGTATATACGACAGGTGTTGTGAGGTGTGAATGGTGATGTATATACGACAGGTGTTGTGAGGTGTGAATGACTGTGTGAAGAACTAAGGGCAATTTATATCTACTATGTAACTCTTTAGATCAATTTTCTACGCTAACGTAATACAAACTCACCCTTAGCGTATCTTATAGTTAAACGACCCCATCCTCCCAGCGTTAATAGCTATAGCCAAGAGTTAGCCAGGAGTTGTAGCCAGGAGTTGTAGCCAAATCCTGTCAAGCCAAATCAAACCTTAATCTATCCCACCAAGAGTTAACCCTGTCGAATTTATGCCGAGAGACTTATAATAACTAAATCAAGTCAGTCTAAATTAAACGGTAATCTATCGCATCTCGAGTTAACCTTCCCCCCCCCCTGTACCGTAACCTCCCTCACCCTCCCCTCACCTTCCCCTCACCCTCCCCTCACCTTCCCCTTACCTTCCCTCACTTCTCCCCTCACCCCTCAACCTTCCCCGCAACCTCCCTCACCTCACCCTCTCCCTCCCTCACTCCTCCCAGTCCTCTACCCCTCCCTAACCCCTCACCCTCCTCCAACCTCCCTCACCCTCCTCCAACCCCTCACCCTCCTCCAACCCCTCACCCTCCAACCCCCCCTCACCCTCCCTCAACCCCTCACCCTCCTCCAACCCTCACCCTCCTCCAACCCCTCACCCCCTTCCCCAACCCCTCACCCCCCAACCCTCACCCCTCCTCCAACCCTCACCCTCCTCCAACCCCTTCACCCTCCTGGTACACCCCTCTCCCTAACCTCAACCCTCAACCCTCAACCTCCCCCAACCCTTCACACCCCCACCTCACCCCTCCCCACACACCCCCAATAACTCCCCACCTCACCCCCACACCTCCCCCACCTCACCCCCTCACATGAAGTTGTGAAGCCTAGTGTTGCTTGTTTACATTTCATAGTGTTTTTTCTCTCCCTTCCCCGCAAGAATAAGCACAGTGGGAAAGCTATTCATTACGATGCCCATCAGTCAGTGTCATGCCCTTGATATATGGGCTACGTCTTTTTAGTCACTCCTCTCACCCTCCTATTTCCCTCACCTCTTCCTTCCCTCCCTCCTAACCTTTTGGCCCTTACCTCCCTCCTCACTCCGGACCCTTCCCTCGTGCATTCCAATATGGTAGTTCCCGCTTAAAAAATATTCCCCTGGCCGAAATATTCACTTGTTCCTTGTCTCCACTTACATGTTACGCCCCCCACCCCACCTCACTCCCCACCCCACCCCTCACTCCCCAACACCCCACCCCCCCACTCACCCACCCCACCCCACCCCCCTTGTCAATACATACCTCAGGAAATATGGAACTTGTAAACACGAACAAGAGGTTGTGTTTGGTCTTAGTAAACAACGGTCTGAGGGGTACAGGTCTTATGCCTCGTGTGGTGTGTAAACTGTAGCGCAATCCGGCTCTTACTTTTCTTATTATTTTCATCTCCCGGGAAGCGATTGGAGAGAGAGAGAGAGAGAGAGAGAGAGAGAGAGAGAGAGAGAGAGAGAGAGAGAGAGAGAGAGAGGTTGGGTGTTCGTTCGATAAGTTGCCTGTGTTTTCTCATATTCATTCATTTAAATTATCAGATGATTCGATAGTTGAAGCCTTAATGATTCGTTCGTTAAATTCGTAAGTTAAATTAATTATCAGCTTCGTTTGTTAAATTTTCAAGGATTTATTTTATTTTAGTCTGAAAGATTCGTTTGTTAAATTCCTAGCTTTATTCCTTAAAGGTTCACTAGTTAAATTCTCAGATTTTTCGTTAAATTCTCCAACAATCATACTATGAATTGTAAATGGATATGTACGAACCCATTTAACT
This sequence comes from Homarus americanus, assembly GCF_018991925.1. Taxonomy (NCBI): domain Eukaryota; kingdom Metazoa; phylum Arthropoda; class Malacostraca; order Decapoda; family Nephropidae; genus Homarus; species Homarus americanus. The sequence continues at coordinate 4,980,305 of NW_024755060.1, forward strand.
GGCTCCATTACGTAAAAAATAAATAAATAAACAAATTCGTCATCGGTAATGGATTAAAATTGGTGAAAAACTTTTACCCCGTTCGGACACGTCTTCTTAACACCAGTCAAGGGATGAAATTAACTTCGGGGATCTTTGTGTGTGTGTGTGTGTGTGTGTGTGTGTGTGTGTGTGTGTGTGTGTGTGTGTGTGTGTGTGTGTGTGTTCTGACGTGTGTGTGTGTGTGTGTGTGTGTGTGTTTTAAGGTAAATTGGAAGTTTAGTGTCGGTGGGATGATATAAATTGTACTTTATTTAGGAAGTCATCGTTAAAAACGGGGCCATAATTCAGGACGGACTTTAATATTTTAGAAAAGGTCGCTTGTTTGTCACGGCTCTTTAGGCTGGCGGCTCTATAGGCTGGCGGCTCTATAGGCTGACGGCTCTATAGGCTGGCGGCTCTATAGGCTGGCGGCTCTATATTCTGACGGTTCTATATTCTGATGGCTCTATATGCTGACGGTTCTATATGCTGATGGCTCTATATGCTGATGGCTCTATATGCTGATGGCTCTATACGGTGTATTCTGACGGCTCTACAGGGTATATGCTGACGGCTCTACAGTATATGCTGACACCAACCCAACTCAGCATAACCCAACCCAACCCAGAGCTCCAAATTAACATCCATAATATTTGAGAATCCCCGTCTGAGTTAGCATAATCATTGCGTTATGTGAATACCACGTACTGTAATTTCATGCTCGTTGAGGTGATAATCTATTTTAAGTTTAGCCAATACGGGTCAGTATGGTAAAAAAAAACCTAAGCATTCCACACGGCCTGTTATATTTATCAAAATGTAAAAATAAAATAAAAAAAAAAAATAAAAAAAAATAAAAAATAAATAAAAAATAATTATTGAGATTCCTTGAAATTCTGCTTCTGGGAATTCAAAATAGATTGCTAGTGGATTATGGTGGTATTAGCTTTATTAACTTGCTAGTTAGGTTATGTTGAGTAGGTTAGGTTAGTTTGATTCGTTTTTGTTAGTTTGGTTAGGTTATGTTAGTTTGGTTAGGTTAGGTTAGTTTGATTCGTTTATGTTAGTTTGGTTAGGTTATGTTCGTTTGGTTAGGTTAGGATAGTTTGGTTAGGTTATGTTAGTTTGGTTAGGTTACTTTGGTCTGGTTATGCTCGTTTGATTAGATTATGTTAATTTGGGTAGGTTATATTTGGTTAGATTAGGTTAATTTAGTTAGGTTATTTATCAAGTAATACAAAGTATTATTTCAAGAAATCATAATACTACAACAACTTTTCATCTATAAAAGTTTGATTAAAAGTATAAATAAGACTGGAAGGAAAACTTTATTGTACACTTGAAGTCAGAAGTTCCTGGACACACTTGACAATATCTCGTCTAATGGAGCATCATATTGGCAAGGGGGAGTTATTTATATTTTTTCTATTAAATTTTTCTGGTTATTTTGTTATGATGTGCAATGAGAGGCCGTTTAATCACTTATGGTTAGGTTAGGTTAGATAAGGTTTGGTTAGGTTAGGTTTTCAATCACATTATATGACCTAGAGTATATGTTTTAAGTAGATGACAGATATCAAGTTAGGTGGATTTTTTGCTTGTCTTTTTGTGATTGATGTAAAATTGATCAGGAATTCATTATTAAATTACCTTTGGACACTACTGTTGGGTATTGATAATATAAGCCGTAAGGAACACAGGTGACTGGGCTTGGGGGTGAAAATGTAATCTAATTCTACATAATATTATAAATGTAATCTAATTCTACTTAATATTATATATGTAACCTAATTCTACTTAATATTATAAATGTAATCTAATTCTACTTAATATTATAAATGTAATCTAATTCTACATAATACTTTAAAGTTTTCTATAAATAGTCGATGTAGAATCATTTATACATTCTGCCTCGTATCGTTATACATATAATCACTGTGAAATCTGGTCGTAGTAACTTCATTTGCCAGAGTTTGTGCATTAAGACCATAAATATTGTGAATGGTGTCGTTTGCGTGATGTTATGGTAATGTAATTGCCTAGTATTTTAGCGGCTGGATGTTGGTATTGACGCAGTAATGTGCATCATTAGACGAGAGGTGTGGTAGTGTCAGCCCAGAGTGAGACAGGCTAGAGTGAGTGTGTGTATGTGTATGTATGTATGTATGTATATATGTATTAAACCAACACATAGGACTGCTTTTAACACACACACACACACACACACACATACATACATCTTCCTCCCGTGAGTGTGAAGGATGTAACAGCTCCTTCCAGATCCTTCAAGCTCTCTCAGGAGTCCTTCGTCTCAATTACACTCTCTCTCTCTCTCTCAATCTTATTCTTTCATTCTCTCTTGTTATCTCTCGTTCTCTGATTCTTCCCTTCTCTCATTCTTCCCTTCTCTCATTCTTCTCTCTTATTCTTTCATTCTCTCTTATTCCCTCGAGTGCTTGTTTCATATCCGTGCATCAGGGTGTCACTAATTGCCCTTTCCCAAGTTTTTACCTATTGCTTTTCTTATTTTTTCCTTCATATACATTTCTTCCCTTGCAGTACCTTTTACCCCAGTGAGAGTGGGTCCCATTAGTGGCAATACAGGTACAGCACACCAAGCACTTAAGCCTTTGTATACAAGGTGGTAATGTGACCGGTAATGCACCTGCCTGACTGGCTTCAATACCCTACCCCACCCCACCCTACCAGACCTGACACAACCCTACCCTACCTCATTCCACCCTACCTCTACCTCACCCACCCTACCTCCCCTCTCACCTCACCTCCACCTCACCCCACCCACCCCACCCACCTCACCCCACCTCCACCCCCACCCACCTCACCCCACCTCCCACCCCACTTCACCCACCTCACCCACCCCACCCCACCCCACCCCACCCCTAACCTACCCCACCCCACCCTAACCTATCCCAACCCCACCCTAATCTACTGCACCCCACCCTAATCTACTCCACCCCCAACTTAAGGCTAGGTACCCATTCACAGCTGGTATGATTGGAGGTGTCACGGATCTAAACCAACTTGCTAAATTTTGTGTCCACTTAATGCTGCGTCCACTTAATGCTGCGTCCACTTAATGCTGTGTCCACTTAAAGCTGTGTACACTTTATGCTGTGTCCATTTAATGCTGTGTACACTTAAAGCTGTGTTCACTTAAAGCTGTGTACACTTAATGCTGCGTCCATTTAATGCTGCGTCCATTTAATGCTGTGTCCACTTAAAGCTGTGTACACTTTATGCTGCGTCCATTTAATGCTGCGTCCATTTAATGCTGCGTCCACTTAATGCTGTTCCCACGTTTTACCCATTTTTTACCATTGTGTTAAACTTATTCGTGAAGTTTTTGTTTGATTCATACACTGCACACTTAGGCTCACTGGTGTATGTTGTATGGCATGAATGCATGTGTACATACATACAACTATTGTATATGAACACTCACCAAATTCACCATGCAGTATATGTGAACAATCAGTATTATATTATCATTACAACTTATACTGATAATAGTACCACTTAAGTTGTATGGTACTAGACTGAAGGAAAGATGGCCACTTAACGTACTCTTTACAATCAGGTTAATGTATTTATTTCTGCCAACAGCTGGGTGAGCTTCCGAGCAGTGACGCTATACGCTCGGCTCTTGGTGAACTGGAACTAAGTGGAGAGGACTCACTCATGGAGGCCATCAACCCAGCACTCTCCCCACCTACCTCCTCGTCTACAATCATCGCCGACGTGCCTACCTTCCCCGCCATCTCGAACCAGCCGCTACAGCATCCTGCTTTATCTGCTGGAATCACCTCCTCCTATGCGACCACCACCAATGTGCCTCAGCTGTCATCCGCCATCCCTCAACTGTCATCTGATGTCCCTCCATTGTCCTCTGGCATTAATTCCGATGTACGCCTTGAAGACATTGAGTTGATGATAGACAGCAACTACACCGGGGAGCTGCGACCCTCTGTGGAAAATGCTATTGAGCGAAAATGGTCGAGGACTGTCGGACCAGAGTTTGAGATTGTCGTAAGTTGAGATTGTTTATTCTCTCTCTCTCTCTCTCTCATTGTCGTAAGTTGAGATTGTTTATTCTCTCTCTCTCTCTCTCTCTCTCTCTCTCTCGCTCTCGCTCTCGCTCTCGCTCTCTCTCTCGCTCTCTCTCTCTCTCTCTCTCTCTCTCATATGTAACTAAACTGTGAGTTTTGTTTGGCTACAATGTTTGATGAAATGGTCACTATGGGAGCTGGCTTACAGTGTTCAGATTAAAGTATTGCATCAAGTTTTGTTTCCATGTTATAGCTCAGTGGACTTGTGGTACATGTTTGTTCTTGCTTAGATGCCTTCGGTAGCTTAATACGTAATGGGTAATCTCCTCCATGTTGCTACTACATTATGACTCGTGTTTGATTAAATTTTTTTGGCCTTGTGGAAATCATATAAAGAATTTAATTTTAATTTCGTGTTTATAATTTCATGGAGACCTTCGATAACTTTTTTTAGGGGGGGAGGGGGGACATTCTTGCTCCTGATTGGCTAATTTACTAAAACACCTGAAGCCTTTAGTTGTTAAGATGCAGATTTTCATGGTTAAGCTTGTATATTTATTGAGGTAGTTATCCTGTTTTCCACGTATCGGCTCAGTGGTGTAATGTACTGTACTGGGCATGCATGGTATCTCTGAATATACTGTACAGTACCTGACCATTTTCAAGTGTGGGTTAAGTCTGGCCTTGCATAAGCTTGCGTTGGTGATATCTTAACTTTTAATGTTGGATTATTCCACATTTTCACAACTCCAACTGCAAAGAAATAACCCCAACATTGTTCTGTGTTGATTGTTTCTTCAACTTGAGGCTGTGACCTCTAATGGGGTGACTCTTGACTTTACACAAGAGGACATTTAGTTAAGTATTGCCTGAGACACCTGTAAACTCTAGTTAAATCCCTTCACTTATAACATTGTTCTTCCTTAATATAATATGAGCAACTGGATTTATTTTATTTTATTAATCAGTGAGTTTGTAAACCAATTAGTGAACAGTCCTTGGCAGGTGTTGGGGACTAGGCAGTTAGTGTTCTTTTAGTGAACTTCACATTATTTATTTTGTTTTCCAGTACAGGTCTTCATGCGTGTTACCACATTACTGTATTCATTGTTCTGCTCAATCAGTCTTGGAAATAGATAAACATAATCTTAAGATTCATAAATTCACCTAATGAGGGAATATATTTAAATATACTGTATACCGTACATGTACTGCATACAGTATTAAATGTTTCATGACTCAGTTGTTAGTGGTCTAGACGCACAGTTAATGAGACAGAGGTTTTATTTTACAGCCAGAGAGAGTTGGTGGGATGTTATTGTGTGGTGCTGTGTTGTGCTGGCCACTTGCCACATCAGTGCTCTGGGCTGAGCTAATCCTTTTGCCTGGAGTCTGTAGTTCTGTAAATTCTCTGAAACTGCTAAGGGGATTTTTCTTTGTTTGCAGTGGAAATTAATACAGTACAGTAATATTAAAATGAGTCCTTACTGAGTACAAGTGTAGAAACCTGGTCATTGTGTCTTAACCCCTGGCCTGTAGAACTGCTTTATCTTCCACTTATTGTCCTCCAGTCAGTGATGCCTGGAGGTTGGTGCTGTCAGTCCATTTGTCTTATTGTATCTCTTTATCCATCTAAAGTTTGTATCCAGAACAAAACAAGACTCACTCTCCTTTTGTCATAAATGATACTCTCATTTCAGTAGAGTATTATATATTGCTGCAGGGGGTGTAGAGGACTGTGTCGTCCTTGAGGGTGTGAAGCATTTTGATAGACATACAGTTCATTGTTTGTTGATGAGTGTAAATTACACATTGATATTCAAGCTGGCATTCTTGAGGATAATACATTGAGTTATACTTAACTTGCACTCCACAAATTGTCTCTTAACTTGATCAGTACTGTATTGTTCTGTGAAGTATGAAGTCCAGTAAAACTGTCCAAACAGTAATAACTATATGTATATATGTTAATACAGACTTGTACATTTCTTGTTGAACTAAAAACTAGTTCAGGGTTCTTTGTATGTAAAATGGCGAGTCTGAGATGAGACTTTGCAAGTTTGGGCCATGCTCAGCTGGGGGCTCCATTGGGAGGCACCAAGATGCAGTAGGGAGAAGGCAAGACAATCTTCTCTTTGATTTTAACAAGTTTCCTGGGAAATAACCCTGGACAACTTTATGCCTACCCCAGGATTAAAACTAATAAGAGTTTACAAGTTTGAGGCATCAGTGTGAGTAGGACGCACCTAAAGCACGAGCCTGCTTATGTAAATTAAGTCTGTAGAAATAAAAACCAGACAAGATCTCTCAAGCTTTATTTTGTTTTTCAGGTTGCCCAGCTAAGCAAGTTTGAAGAAGGGGGTGGACTGGGCATCAGCTTAGAAGGAACAGTGGATGTGGAAGGTGGGAGGGAAGTTCGCCCTCACCATTACATCCGTTCCATCCTGCCTGATGGTCCCGTGGGAAAGAATGGACGCCTGTGTAGCGGTGATGAGCTTCTTGAGGTATCATTTGTTCCTTCATTGTTACTCTGTGGCAGGAAAAATTTAATGAGATTTGGGGATTTATTTTTATTATATAATTATTTTAGAAGTATCTTGTGAGGCTGTTTTTTTTATTTTTTTATAAAGTTGTGACATTGAAAATATTCCAAATTGTGTAGGATTCATTTTATAATATAATTTTTAGCGTATACACTAAAATTATAACTAATTTAGAGTTTTCGGTAATGCTCGGGTAGAGTAAATTTGAAAAAGCATGTGTAATGTTCATAGTTGACGAAATATGGAAACCATTATTATCCAGTAAACTCCCTATGCAAATGTTTGCAATAGTGGCATTCGTGTTTTCATTGCATTTTAAATTTGTATTTTTTTGTCAACTGCGTTTGGCCCAGACACCTGACAGCCTCTGCTTTCATTATTGTCAGTAGTTTAATAGTTATATTATTTATCATATTTCATTAAAAAGAGATTGACATTATTTTATATTGCAAACAAATGTTTGTTTTTTATCATTTTTCAAGTCCATATCATTAAAGTGGTGCCCATCAGGGGTACTATTATTTACATAGTGCATTAAAGTTTTTATTTGGTAAAGGCTTAATCCTGATACCTAATTAACTTGCCAAGCATATACAGTACAGTATTTTGAACTCACTAAGTTTGTTTATATAAAATATAATTTAATTTTAAGCAATTGTCAATACAGTATTTATACATCTTTATATAGTACAGTACAGTACAGTACATGTCTAATGTGACATAATATTATATACAGTACTATGTCATACTAATATAATCTGTCATTAGTCTTCTAGTGAATATTACACATGCTGGAATAAAGTTTTGTTTTGTTAGGTTGTGTACAGTAGTCTCTGATCAGGGTAAATGAAGGTACCGGTATATTGTGTGTGTGTAAAGAATGGTCTTATATTTGTACACTTACACTATCAGGGAAAGACTTCATTTGTCAGTTGTTCATTTGGTGACAAGACTCAACAACAACGGTGGTAGACAAGTGTTAAGTTTGACCGTACAGTAGAGACATTATGAAGCTCCCCCTATAAGATGGTGCAGTATCTGACTGTGGTATCATTACCAGGTTAATGGTCAGAAGTTACTGGGACTGAACCATGTGGAAGTTGTTGGCATCCTAAAGGAACTCCCTCGATATGTGCGTCTAGTTTGTGGTCGACGGGCACCAGGAGCTCCCCCACCTCTACACCCCATTGATGCGCCCACAGCAGATCGTGATGCCTTCGCTGCTAGGGTGGGCATTTTTCTGTTATTGGTTTTCTTACTTTAATTTCTATTTCAATGCCTTCCTAATTGTTTTCATGCTTTGTAGCTTACATATCATTTTAGATTTTGTGTTTGAGCAACTGGTACTTAATTTTTTTTTATGTGTATTTAATTGCTGGTAATAATCAAGGTATTGTAGTAATTTATATAATGTGTGTCCAAGTGCTGTTGCATTTTATTTATTATTACTATTACTACTACTGCTACTACTTTGGGGGTTCAGTGGTACAGGTAGTCTTGTGATGAAAGTATTTGGTGTAAATGTTCAGACTATTGTACAAGGAAAACAGATTGGTAGTGTTTTAACCTTGTGATGGTGTTGGGTTCCAATTACTTTTACTGCACAAAATGTGGAGGTACCGGAGTGAGAGCTTAAAATAGAATGCAAGAAATTGAAATTGTTGTTTTCCCGGGAAGGGAATACAGAGGGGGACAGAAGAGAGTAGTTTATTATGAAGAAAAATATATTAACACTGCGAAAGGAAGATACTGTAGTTGCTTCCCAGGGGTAGAAAGTCTGGGTGTAAATTTGGTCTCTAGGGAATAATATAAGGAATGGCTTGTTATGATAATATAGATTGCAACCATCTCATTTAAGTATACAATAGGAAGCTAGCATGGAGTAATATAGAAGACAGGAGAGTCCGTTTTCTCCCTCGGCTGGTGTGCAAGGGGTACTGATGTAATGTTCAGGGTCACCCACTACTGTGTATGAGACTTGGGAATTGGCAGTGTGTATTCTTTACAGTGATAGATACTGTACAAATACTAGAAATCTTAGTGTTATTTTAAATGATCAGAAACATATGCAGCTGAGCTTAAAAACTCAATGGTAATTTAGACAGTGGTAATTTAAAGATAAGGGCGCTGAGATTGAATATTGATTTGAGTGGAAATGAAAATGTTGGTGTGTGATGGAGTTATGAAAATAGAAGTAGGAAGCAGTGTGGGGAAAATACTTGTTTTATATCAGTGTTTATATGATGAGGAATGTATGGAGAAAATTTAACCTATACAGTACCAATATATAAAGACTAGTTGTGGCTTGGGGGAGAGTTATTTAATTTTTGTCTCATTTATTGCTGCTTTATCTGGTCCTCTCCTTCAGTATTCTTGTGTATTTGTTGAAGCTGCTTTCATTTTGTTGCTGCACATTCTCCCTTTTTGTTCTTTTCAGCAAATGGTAACTGCTTATGTGACAGGCAAACCAATGTTCAAAATTCTTATAAGTGTTTTAATTATTGCTTTGGGGCCTTTGATGTTGTCAGGTGTGGAGAGGGTCAGTAACCAAATGTGGTGCTGGGGGGAAAGTTTGGCATCAGCTGGTATCAGTGACCTAGATGTTGCGATGCCAGGGAATGCTAACAAACTATTATGCATTGGTCGCCTTGCTCACAGTCTGTGTTTGTGTGTGTGAAATAGCATACATGATGTACCGACACCACAAGTTGAATATTGCTTGATGAAATAAGATAGTATTGGTGCATGAGGAAATTATATTACATAGCAAACTAAATGTTAAAGGAAATAATAAGTAATTTTAATGATACATATGTAAATCGGTTTTTGATATTATAACGTGTGATGTTGGACAGTATATAAAGCTGTGGGGATAAGCTGGATGGACATCCTGGGTAAGGGAGCAACATAACTAAGCATATGTGATGTAGCACTTAGAACAAAAGGGGACAAACAAATGGCGAGGTCAAGCTGTTATTGTTTCTTCATATCCTCCTGTACTGTAGCAGGAAAAAGCTTGTAAGGGTGGAAAAATATATATAATGCATTAGCGGGATTGCTCAGAACTCCAAATTCACGGCAGGGTTGAGAAGGGTTGATGGGGTGGTATTTGTTGTGATGTGCACTGAACATGTCACCCATTAGGCCATGGTCCAGGAATAAACTGTCTCTTATGTCCTGTGGGATATGCTAGGCAGGGTCTTTGTGTGAGTTACAGAATTACATTGAATAAAACCTATTGTGGAAGGGAGGATGACCCTGGTAGAACACATGTGGTGAGGTTTATAGAAAGGTTGAATGACAACTATTAAAGGAGAGCATGTGTTGTAATGGACACTGCCCATTGTACACTATACAGTAGTGGATTTCAGGAGTGAGAAAGAAAGAAATAAGTTCCATTGAATATCAGGTACTGTGTGTGATAATGGTAGGTCACCGATCACATTTGTCTTTCTATATTGAAATATCCATCTGTCATATTCGTATGAAATAGAGCTTTTCATAATTTTTTCAATACATTTTTGTAAGAACATAGCTTCTCTCATCCTCCTCACTGTATTTTCTTTACTTTCATCTTTTCATCTGTACCACTGTATTTTTCTTGTAGTCATCGTGTCTTCCCACTAACACATACAGTACCTCATGGCATACCAAAGGGGTGATGGCTTCTAGGTTATAAGTACTCTTTAGGAATTCTTTAATTTACTTTTTCAAGTGATGACTCACATCAGAAGTCGGGAATTACAGGTCTCACAGCCAGTGTTGCAAACTTGCTTCTCCTGTTTCATGATCAGTTTTAGTGATATGAAGGATTTTCTCCTTTGTAGTTAGTCGATGACCCACTTGACAATATCTGTATACCTTACTGTACTGTACACTTAATTTCTTGGTGTACTCTTTTATGTGGTTTTTTTTTTTTCATATTCTGTTTTCAATGTATTACAGCCAGACTTCACCATCATGACAAAGTTTCATCCCCTAGCGGTGATCAATTTGGGAACCATAGCTTTTCTTGACTGTTACGGGAAAGAACTGAATAGGGTAAAAAATAGTCTAGTGTGGTAGTAGAAGGAAGGAAGTAAAGGAGAGATTTTTGGAGTATTTTTGGAGTATTTCTGAATGTAATAGATGAGACAGAGGCAGATTGATTTTGTTTCGGTCATCTTGAGTGATGATATGAAACAAATTGTAAGCAAGTTTAAGAATGATTGAATAAGGTGTTGGGGGGGCGATGGCATCACTAAATATTAAGTTTGGAAGGGAGGAAAGTGATGGAATAAATATCAGAAGTTGTAGTTTATGTCAAGAAGAGGGACAAATACCGGATAAATATCAGTACAGTATAAGGGGAAGATGATATGACAGAAAAAAAATTGAGAAATGAATATAAGTTCGTCTGGGATAAAGAGTTGCCACATATCACAAAATACACTAGCCACTCATGCCAGGTATAAGCAGAGGGGACAGTACATTGAAGGGTGTGAAGTGTTGTGTGGGTGGTTTAGTATCTTCATGGATGGACAGTAAAGGAGGTGAAGACAAGAGTTAATGAGAGGGGTGTAAGTTTTATAGACAGTGATAAGTGAAGCAAATGGAGGATGAGAGTATTGCTGGTGCTATATGACTTCTCTAGTGGGTGATGCATGGGTGAAGTAGCCAAAGGTTGGAGGAGTGTGTAGTAGGAGAAAGGTGATGGTAAGTGAGGGTAAAATGATAAGGAAGGGAAGGGAGACAGGGAGGAATGACTGCTTGTCTGAATGAAGATAGAATGAAATAATAGGTAATAAATCAAAGTAGCTCAGGAAAAGAATGTAATAAGTGCATGGAGAAATGTACAGGGAGAAAACTTTAGTCAAAACAGGGAAAGAGAAGGAGCATATAGAGATTTGTTGAGCTATGATTACAAGAGAGAGAGAGAGAGAGAGATAAAAAAAATGAGACATTATCCTGAGAACAAGATGAATGTGATGCAGTGATGAGATATATGGCAGTAAGAAGTTGTGGAAGTTTAAGATAATGACTGACAGAGGAGACCAGTGTTTGTGGTGGTTTACACATATCGAGAGAATGGGAAGTGAAGGATTAGTAGAATAAAGAGCGGTGTAAATGAAAGGAGAGAGAGAGAGAGAGAGCTGGGTGATGCTGGTAAAGTGAGAGAGAGAGAGAACAAGGTGGCAGGATGGGAAGGAGGAGGTAGTGAATTTGAAGGGGATGGGAAATCAGGATCAGTGGTGTGTATGACTGACTGAAGAGCTTGGCAGAGAGAGTGGAGAGGAGAGATGACTTGAGTGGAGAGGTTAGGTGAGCAGAGGAGATGAAAGGGGAGGAGGTAAATGGTTCGTAGTTGAGCTTTGGATGGATGCTGTTGATGGATGAGGTTGGGTTGCCTGAAGTCGCAGGGATACAAAAGAGATGGATGTCCTTGAGGTCTTGTGGATGGGGAATGCTGTAGCGGAACACACCCGTTTCTGTAGCTGTGATGAAACCCCCACCAAACGGATTATGTGGAGAGAGGAATCCGTTATATTATGGAGGTTTCACTGTGATTTATGGTTTTCTAATGGCCTCTGTTCTTCAAGGAGGATTTATTTTATTTTGTGAAATTTTCCAGAATTATTTGTCTTTCTTATTATTTCTTCATTTGTCTTGTTTTAATTTCCTTCTTTATTTTATTTTCTAACCTGCTTTATGTTAATTATAATTTTTATTATGTATAATTTTTCCTGTCATTACATTATTTCTTTATTTATTTATGCTAATTCTCATCTTTATTATATTTCCCTGTCTTATTATTTCTTGGTTTTATATTAATTATCATCTTTATTATAGTTCTTGTCTCTTGTTATTTCTTTATCGGTTTAGTTTTAAATCTCATCTTTATAATATTTTAATTGTCTTGTTATTTTCTGTTTTCTTTTAATTCTCATCTTTATCTCTTCCTTATCTCCTCATTTGCCTGCTTGTGTCTGGCCTCACTACCAACGGTGGGTGGAGAGTGATTACCCATGTGTCGTAGTGTGAAGTATCTTGTGTTTTGGTTGTATGTTGATGTAGAGAGATTAAGCACCTTGATCCATGAGGTCACTGCAGGCATTAGTCACTGGTATAGATCTTACGTGAGAATTTTTACGGTGTATTTACGTTTGGGATTTATTCTAGTCTGAGTGTATTTTATGTAGCGTTTGGTTTTGGGGAGTTAAAGTATTGTATATTTGTTTGTTTATTTATTTAGATGTATTGGAGTCATGTGTATTTTTGTTGTAAAATTTGTAGGTATTTTAGTCTCATAAATTACTGGAGTAGGGAGAGAGAGAGAAAGGGGAGGAGGAAGTGTGTGTGTGGGTGTGGGTGTGGGTGTGGGGGTGTGGGTGTGTGTGTGGGTGTGTGTGTGTGTGTGTGGGTGGGTGTGTGGGTGTGGGTGTGGGGTGGGGTGTGGGGGTGGGGGTGTGGGGTGGTGTGTGTGTGTGTGTGTGTGTGTGTGTGTGTGTGTGTGTGTGTGTGTAATAATAATAATAATAATAATAATTAACGGTTTATTGAAAGAGCATGGCAGCCGGAAGGCTGAAAATATACAATTACATAATTGGGGAATGGGTCTCTTGATTTACAAATGATGTACAAGTAACATAAGTGATACAAATATGACATATAATAATTAGGTGTTGCTAATTTTTACAATGGTTGGGACTGGGCTGTTCTTGTAGCAATCAGTTCGTGCTCGTATGGGCTGGTGTGTGGCCAGGACAGTAGCTTGGGGCAATGCAGGTGTGCTCCATCCTTCAGGTTACGTCAGGTGAAGCTGTGAGGTCAGGTTAGGTCAGATCCAGTCACAATCAGTATTGCTGTGTTTTTGAGCTTTTCCTTCGAGTTGAAATTGCCACTTTTCTATATCACTTGTGGGTTAATCGTCAATCTTTGCACTGTACTGTTGGTGTGAGGTTGTTGATATATCCAGATGGGAAGGAGGAGATGGGGAAGGGGAGAGCCCGACAGACCGGGCTGGCAGCTGTCTCCATGGTCAAGAGACCACGGCCGCGTTAGCGGGCAGCGCCGACTGCACACGTCCTTACCCGAAGAAGGCTGAGGTGTGTGTGCGTGCGTGCGTTGGAAAGATGCATAAACGAAAAATTAGTTGCATAAACTATGTTATATTCACTGGGAACAATACTGTGATGAGAGAGTATTGTACATGGTTTGAGGGTGTGTGTGTACATAAGGGCATATGTATATACAGAGTAAACACTTTGTAGATGCCTGAAAATCCTCATTGCTATCAGACATTACTGTACTTGTGTCTAAAGAAGAGTTATGGCATCTTCTGGTGTTTGTACTTAAGACTGTACAAATAATGGAGAGTGGATGACTGTGTTAAACTGTTAAAGGAAAGTGAGTACAGTGGTCCCTCGGTTAACGAGTACAATCCGTTCTAGAAGGTTACTCGTTAACCGAAACCATTGTTTCAATGGGTTTTTGGGTAATTGGTTCCAGCTCACCGAAAATTGCCTAAATTCAACAAAAAAGGTAGAAGGGTACACTTACTTTGAGGTGTGTATGTAGAAGGCTCCTGGATGATGATGGGAATTAGAATGGGGGTGGAGGAGAAGGGAGAAGAGAAGGCATTGGGGTGGAAGAGAAGTCACCCCATGGCGCCATTTCACCCATCAAATTTTAGTTCTCTTGGTGTAATTCAAGATTATTTTCTTTAAATCAACACTGCACTGCTTTATATATTGTCAATATGTAAAATAAACTTCAAAATGACCAATAATTTGCTTGTAAACACAGAAAAAAAGCATTTAGTTGAAGAGTCTCAAGCAAGATGTTACCTCCACTGAAAAGACAAAAAGACTGACGCCTGTATGCTGTGTTGGCAGGCTGGATGGCGTGCCACAAACTAGTGACCCTACCTTCAATTACGTTCAATAATTGTTAAAATGACTAAAATTTAATATTAAACTTTTAAAATTATGGAATAGTATAAACTTCTTGATATTTACTAAAAGGGTAAGGAATTTAAGCCCTAGAACCGATTACTGTATTGGCGGCCTAATACTACAGCTGGTGGACCGCCAAATGCAAGCTAAAACATGTGGAGGTCAGCTCGTAAGAAACTCGTTAATCGAGGGATTGCTCGTTAACCGAAGTTAAGAATCTTATGGAAGGTAACTCGTTAACCGAGGCGCTCGTTAACCGAAGGACCACTGTATGTGCAGAAGGAAGTAAAATTATTGAGTACTATTAATTTCACTGTGACTGTTGTTTGGTTTTCATTTTTGAGAGTAAGTAATATTGGACAAGGAATTGGAATATTGGAAGGAATATTTTGAGGTAATATTATCATCAGAAGACGAGAGGATGGCATTTACATTCTTCAACGAAAAGAAATAAGCAAGGAAAGGTTTTAATTCAGAAGAGGATATAAGAAATAAATTGTCAGAGCTAAAGGTTCATAAGAGTCCTGGCCCCTTCCTGGTGCATCCCAGAGATATTAAAAAAGTTGTGTAACGAGTTTGCTCATTCCCTTAAGGTCCTGTAAATGCCTGGATGAGCAAAAGGTCCCCAGTGAGGCTTATGTGAGTTGTACAGTATATTCAAGAAGGGCGATCGTCACTATGAATGATTATAGTCCAGTGAGCCTGACGAGCATAGTGTGTAAAGTACTAGAGAGCATTAAAAAAGATGCCATGATGGTGTAATAATGAAGCAGAAGAATGATTCACCGCTGTGTTTGTATATACAGTATTTACATGTATAATTTGCTTGTAACATTATCATCACAATATCAAACTACAGTGTATTTAATATTTATTTATTACTGTACTTCTTACATTTTGAACTCATTAATATCATCAGTAACAGTAAAGTGCATTAGTAGTTTTAGGGAAAGGTTTTATGAGGTCAGTGGGAAAGATTGCAGTAATATCAGACTTTTCTTACTTGGTCCCAATCCTCCTCAGTGTGTGATGTCTCTTAGGTTAAACCAGAGTTGGTCCCATGAGGCTCTTTCACCTGTTTTATGGTACCTTATATAGCTATACATCTCGGTGTTTGTGAGAAATAGTGTAACATTTAAAGTTATAAAAACACTTCACACTGTTTATTACAGGTAACTGAAATTATAGTTGTAATTAAGAATGGGAATTGAGGGGTCGAACTATATACAGTACGTGTAATATATTTGAGTGTTTAATATTCATGCAGTTCCATGGATCATTAACAGTGAATGATAGCTACCCTGTACAGTACAGTTTATATATGCTCACAGTAAGCTAACCTTATCAGTTAGCTCCTTTATTTTGGGCCTGCCTACCATACCTTTTTCACTATAAATCTACAAATACTTGAGACAAATTAAGATTTACAGAATTTTAATTTCATTTGCATCTGTTAACATTGCTGGTGGCATTGTAGCCATATTCCCCAAGTCCTCTCCCAACCAGGCGGAGCCGTGGGGTGTTATGATTATTTTTCAAGACGTTGTTTTGGGTATATGTGCATAACTTTATTATTATTATTATTATTATTACTACTACTACTATTATTATTACTACTACTATTATTACCCGGTTTCATGCACACACAATCCTACATACAGAATGTGCAGAAAAAAATAAATAAATAAAAGGAATAAACATTTGGTATGAGAGTTAGGGAGGGAGCCCCATTGCTAGGGGTTAGGCAGAGGCAGCATCCCAACTGGGCTACGTTGCTATGGCAAGCATTTAGGCTAGGTGGCCAGCTTTCCTGAGGCTGGTACACAGTGTGTACACAAACCTGTACTGTATTATATTTGGTACAGTAATATATTGACCATCTGTGGTTGGGAAAATTCTTGGGTCCAGCTCTGGTCTGGTCCTGAGGGTGCCGGATTAGAGAGGGTCACCCTGTGCCATCACTGTATTACTGTATATACTTTACCTTGTAGACATTATGAATATTTTGAATATTATTTCCTGTTTTTTGGTACAGTGTTTTAGTTTGTTCTCTCATGTTTCCTTCTATTGTTATTTTATATGTGAAAATTTTTCTCCTTTAAATTTTGAGTCTATTGTCAGGAGAATTTAGTACCAGATCAGACAAATATGGTTGTCATGTTTGTTCACTAAAGCGTTCCCTTACCAAACACTAAAGAAATGTGAAGTAGGACGTTTTTAAAGTTTGGTGTAAATAATATGATGTAGGAACAATTGTGAGTTTCAGGGAGGTTCTATAGTACTTGTATGTGGTGTAAATTAATTGTGGCAAGTTTAGGCTCACCTTCTTGAGATACATTAGCATTGAGGACCCCAGGTAAAAACTATAAAAATCTTATTCAGAGTTTTTCAAGTTTCTAGAACAACTCACTGAGATGTACTCTTAAATTTCAGAATATTCTTGGTGGATCCCTGCAAAACCTTATCCCGGGATCTGAACGTCTGGTAAAGGCCAAATCTGATGGATCTCTAGCTTCCTCAGCCACGGCAGCCACCAACGACACATCCTTCAACCGCATGAAGAGTCGTAGCTTGGAGCCTCTCACTGGCCTGGCAATGTGGAGTTCAGATTGCCAGATTATTGAACTTACAAAAGGAGACAGAGGCCTGGGCTTCTCAATTCTTGATTATCAGGTGAGTGTGTGATGACTTGTTTAAAATTACCTGCTTTTTATATTGATTTACCTCTGACCTCTTTGATCATGCTGACCTTCACTTATTCTCTATTATATGTCGTTGTTTTGCATGTGTACTGCTTACCTTTGTCATTCCCTTAATGAATCGTCAGTAGTGACTCCTCAAATGCATGTACACTTATGTTAGTTGTACTCAGTCCGGTCTTTTCACGTGCCCAAACTACATCTTCTTTGACACTTCAACTTCTGCCATAAACCTTATTATTTTCATACAGTTAACCTGTTATGTATGGGTTCCTCTCTGAGTTGAATAAAGTCTTCTTGCATTGAAAATATAAAATACAAAAAGTGGTGCCCAATAGTGAAGGGGTTAACTCCTCCAGATTCACCGCTCCTCTTGAAAAATGGTCCAAACCTTATTAGAAAACACTCTTCCAAAGGTGTTTTTCATTAAACAAATAATTTATGTTGAAGGACTCAGATTGCACTTTCCAAGAGAGAATAGAATATTTATCACTTGACCAGTGTTTACTACACAAAGGCAAAGGATGATATAACAAAAGTGTCTAAGCTCCTCAAAAGGCACTACACAGTCAAATGTTCTTATCTAGAGTTAGTAGATGGCTACCCCACTGAGCCTCAATTTAAAGAAGCTATCAAGGCAGAAAACTCTCAAGGTAATTATTATATTAATATGTAATACCATGCTGGGGCTTCATAGCTCAGTTATACTTAAGGACTGCCATCCCAAGAGACCCAGGTTTAATCTCTTACCCAGGAATGGTTAATAGGGCCTAATTTCTTTTACTGTATGCTAACCTGTCCATTCACCCCATCAATGCCTCAGGCTATGGATCATTCTTATTTACCAATTACCAACTCGGTAATTCTAGCACATGACATTAAAAGGGTATCATCACTTACATTATTACTGCAAGCTCTCTTCTCCAATACTCTTTAGCACCTGGAACCAAGAGTAAACCCAGACACACTCTGTTTACTCTCATCCATTCACTCTTCCTGCTGTAACATTCTCTTAAGCCACTCAGTATCATGGTCTGTTGTTATCTATGCTCATCCTCCTCACTTCTATGTCCTTCACCCCATCCTTCCTCTAGTACTGATAGTAACATTTATGTCTCTCATTGTCTTATAGTTTTTACTCTTATATTCGCTCACTCACACACCAGGTCGGATCCATATCAGCTTTTTGGTGTTTTTCTGTCACATGTTGGCACTCTGATAAAGGTAGTTGGCACTGATAGTTTCTTATTGTGTTACATATTGGTACTCTGCTAGGTGTCACAGACTAGCATTGGATTGTCATGCATCACTCCATAAGGGATCAATTAGTTTTCTCTCAGTGTTTCAGGAATATTTATGTCAGTCTCCCATATAACAGCTAAAAATCCAGAACTTGAAATACGAGTAATTTCTTACCATGATCCCCTCAATTTATTTCACTGGCCGCTTAGAAAATCATTAGATCATGGGCAGTGTGTGTATATATGTGTGTGGGGGGGGGGGTTGTAACTGAACATGTGTGTGTCAGACTGTCATTGAGGTTTGGGGGTGAACACTCACTAGTATATTGCATAACATTCAGTAGCAGAAGTCTATCACAGTGGGGGTCCAAGTGTGAAATTACTTGTTTATTAGATAGATATTGTAGCAGTATTTTTAATTGGTTTATCATTGGATTGCAGAGTGTGTCATTTATTTTAGTTTATTTTAGTTACAACATTCTTTTTTCACTACACCACTTGCATATATACCTGTACTACCTGCATTCATTCCTCTTGCACCATTCCCACATCCATACACCACTTCAGTATTCCATCGTACATTTTGTAGAGTATCGCTTTCAGTGCTGCATCCAGTTTATTTAGGTTTTCACTTACCATATGTACCAGATATAAACATTCTAAAGTCCATTCCTTTTATATCCATACTAAATGTGTTGTAAACTTGTGCATCATTCTCCTCAGTATTTGAAATGTTACTTCTTCTCCCTCTTGATATGAAGGCTAAGGATTCACTTTTCATACAGCCTATACAAGTTAAGGTATGATCAAGTGTGTGAAGAGCATGTCTGCCTCGTGTAACTAGTTTCTGTCACTTTCTACATTTCTCTTGCACAACTTTATGTTAATCTTAAAATATTACTGTCCACCTGAGCGTCCACTGACAAGCAATAACTGTATTGGATTTGTTACTATTTCCATTAAATTCTCTATTTATTAAGCTTTTTTAAAGTTGTAATGTGAATTTGCTAATAGATGCTTTTATTTGTAAGCAGCGAGTCAATTTAAAGTTTGAACATAAAGCTCCACTCTCTCACCTAGTTGTCAGTTTAAAACTTAGGAGATGGTAACATGAATGATAAGACCAAATGTGTTGAACAGTACTCTATATGTCCTGCTTCAGTCATTAAGTCTGTACTCTACTGCTCAAGCATAAGGTCCTCGAGGATTATCACACTTGTCTGACCTTATAATAAGATGTTTTAGAAACTCCTTTTACACTGAGGATTTCAGTCCTGAGCAAAGGTCTTTAGTTTAAGAGAGTAAAATGAATAACCTTCACATTAAAACTGTGTGGCACTGGGGGGTATACTGATATGGACAGCTCTCAGGGGAAGCATGTAAGCTTAATAGTGTACTGTACATAGCCAAGGGTAAGAGTTTTTCTCACTCCTTCCTCAGTGGGATTAATAACTAGCAGGATATATGAAGGCTCAGTGTATGGTTCCCTGTCTGGCTGCAAGGATGCACCTTCCTTAGGGTTTTGACTATACGTACAGTACTCGAGTCTATTGGCTCTATGAGACAACCTTTGGGCTAGGAGTGGGAAGCATTGCCTCAACTCTGATGTGCTTGTCAAAGAGCTGCTCCACTGCAATTTACACAGATCTAACAGCTGTTAGAACACGTCAAACCCCCAGGCCATAGTGGGTCATCCTTCATTCCTCTGAATCTCAGAAACTCCAACATATACTTTCATGAAATTTAACATTAAAATTGGCCTAGTGGTGGTTTTGTTTGAGTGCAGTGTCCAATATTACTGTTACAGCAGCTATCTTGGGTGTTATTAATGCTGCTGTTAAAGGTTTGTTTAGTTTCATATTCGAGCTGTGACTAAAAAATTCCCAGAATATTCATATGTACAGTAATTTTATTAAATGGATTTGTTCATATATAAAGGGGTTTATATTTACATTGTTTTGTTTTTGTTTTGCAGGATCCACTAAATCCTCAAGAGACTGTTATTGTGATCCGCTCATTAGTTCCTGGGGGTGTAGCAGAAAAGGATGGTCGTCTAATTCCTGGCGACCGTTTGGTTGCCGTCAACGGAACCAATCTTGAAAATGCAACTCTGGATCAAGCAGTGGCAGCCCTTAAAGGAGCACCAAAAGGCATTGTGTCAATTGCTGTTGCCAAACCTATCAGCGTTCTGGAGTCAACTGGTCAGGTGAGTAGTGCCACAAATCCTGTAGAGGGTGTTGATGGCAACAATTCGCAAACAGTGATTGAGAATTCTGGGTTGCTTGGAGTGTCTCCAGGAAGTTCTGCACTGGTCAAATCTGAGAGCTTCTAAGACGTGTCATTGTTGTGCTGCCTGGGATAATCCTTGCTTAATTACACCTTGACTGAAGTAATGGGTAAAACCATCTTCAGTAAAATGAAATCTCTCGTTGACTTTACTAATTGTAGTACACTATGTTATTATTTGATAAGGAATATAATTCTGTAAAATTGTAAGTCAAAGAATGGTTGTACATAAGGCATAATTAACAAGGATTAACTGACTATGGGGCCCAAAAATTTTAATAGAATAAATGGAAAAGGACAGTAGTTGACACAGGCATAAAGCTCATTCATCATATATATGACAATGAATTTATACATGTGTAACTAACTAGTGGGTCTTTTTGGAGATGGTCCACCCCAGGCCCCCTTTGTTGTGCATTGGTCTTTGTTTTATTTAGATTTACTCACTATTCATTTGTGATCTGTTGAATTTATGTTACGGTTGTGACAGTGTTGGTTGTCTCTTACGGCTGTCACCAGTAAGTCAACTAGACCCTTACAATGCCTTGGCTAGTTTTGTCATTTATTAGTTCTACATACCAGCTATTATTTACTCACATGGATGAATTCATTTAATACAAGCATTTGTTTAATTATCTTTATATTATTTACACTCCATGCAGAATGGCTTATTACTCACATTGTTTTTCACTGCTGAATATATCACACACAGCTCATGTGAAAAGCATAAATTTTTAATTCATTTTCTTTGCAATCGAGATACTGTAACCCTATACCTGTACTATATTATATATTTAGGTTACATCCTCACAGTTTTATATGACTATGAGCACATTTCTCTCATTCTCTTTATCAACCAAACTTGATTCCCAACTGAGTGTGATGCAGTAGGTTGGTCAGGTCTCACAAGCTTATACACTGCAGTCCATGAGAATTTGCCCGCGAGGTGCCATCTCTTGTTAAGTGGTCCCATATTCTTGACCTATGACCTCTGTACCCTCGAACATGGCAGCTGTAGGGGTTGTCATGTTGAATATAAATGCCAAATGTGAAGGCTATAACTCCTTCCATTGTTGAGTTGTGGCATAAATAACTCATGTGACCCTTTCAGCATGAGTAAGCATTGATCTGTTGTAGATTCTTGTGTGCACTTGATATAACTTTTGTAGTTGAGTATAACTGGAAACTAAGTGAGAGATAAGTGCATGCTGTGGTCATGTAACATAGGTATAGTTACATGCTTAACAAATAGAACAAACAAGAACTGTGTCCACATGTGAATATATCCACATATTTGTGTATGTTCATGCACATAGACAGATATTAATACATAATCTTGCACAATCTTAAGCAGAAATACACAAAACCCACTAAAGCTCACAATGTACACACACTTGAAAAATCATGCCACATCCAGTGAATCATTTACTGACATCACATATTAAAATCTTGTTTGAAAGGATTGAGTATAATTCTTCAAAAGTAAATACTGGTAGGTAGATCGGTGATTAATTTTCCTCCCCATAAGTCAAACTCAAATGCACCAGTTTGTTACAGTAAAATTCTTGTACATGTGACAGCTTGATCCAGGACCCTAAGATTCTTTCCTTCACACCAGCCTTGTGCACAGTGATAGAGTCTGTCATCCTCCCTGGCTCTGAAATCCCAATAGTCTTACCAGAATGATCCTACTGTACCTAATAAGTCTTTTATATCCTGAACTTTCTGAAGATGACCTATTAGCCAGTGAGAGAGATTCTTTTATAAATACTATAGTGCTGATGGATGGATGGCAACAAGCAGTCATTACATAGTGTGTGGTCTTGTTGGGAGGAACAAGGTAGGGTGTTCCCCATACTCATGTTCACCAAAGAGTGTAATAAAAATAGATTCAGGCGAGAATTCCTGGATTTTTTTTTTTTTTTATTAATAGCAACATTTATTTAATTTCTTTTGTAAGTAACGTAATTGTAGTGGGAGTGGAGGGGTCAGTTTCCATAAAAAATCACCACAGAACTTAATTTCAAATAAAGTCCTAATGTATGCAGTCTACTGTGATGAGTGGAATAAAAGGACCATTCTGGAAACCATGGTGATCTAAAGTACTCTTAGGCAGATTATCATTAATATGATCTTGGATAATCGTTAGTTTACTTCTCCGTGACACACACTCCTGCAGGAAATACAACACATACAGTATCTCGATTGCCACTTTTGTGTTTGTCCACATAAGTTTTAATGCTTTCATTTTTATCTTGCTTTCAATTGCTTAATTTTTTTGCAAAACAAGTTCTTAACTTTGCATTATGATACTTTTGCATTGTGGGAATTTGATATAAAATGCTCACTTGTTCCTTGTTTAATATCTTCTTCTGTACTTAGGCAGAACAGTAATAATTCAATGTGAATTTTTTATATTTTATGTCACTGAAACTTTTAGAAAATTTCAAGTATTAAAACTTAGAAAAACCCTTTAAGTCATGTCGTGAGTAAACCTCAACGACTCTGAACCTCTGCTAATGTCTGTATGAAGTGAGATTTATATGATCCTTTTAACTAAATTTTGTCATGTAAGATTATTGACTACAAATTAAAGGTTTTGTGCAGACATAGCTGGTATGTATTAAATTAGAATGCTCCAGGTGGTATCAACAAACAGAAGAATGATCTGAATTGCTGTGGTTGCCCTTACCTGGATCAGTTTTGGAATTTGTTGGATGTTTGCAAGTGAAGCACCATGTTCTATATGCTGTAGGACCACGTAACTTACCATTGCTCCGCGGTCACTGCAGAGCGACTGTAAGAGAGGGACCAGTGTGTTGATACTAAAGGCTGACGAGTCACTGTCAGACTTATTCATAAAGTTAGATTGTACTCTCGGTTATACCTGATACTGAAGCTTAATTACTATTCAGGCTTCAGTATGTAGCAGGAAAGGTGCTGGTATTGGGATGTGCCTGTTTGATATGGTTATTGTTTGACTTAGGATAAGTTTCAGTGCCACTCATATTAATGTACAGCCTACTGAGGAAGAGTGTCCAGTGGAACAAAGGCTCCAGACATCTGACCATGCAACTTTGCACACTTGATTGCATTTGTATATATTGCACTTGAGGACCATTTAAGTTTTAATTGCCAAGCATGGTACTGTACTGGATAACTTTGTAATGTGTCCAGTGAAATTGTTTGTCCCATTGTAGCCATTTTTCTAGTTTGTTTTGCTTTTGGAATTACATTTCCTTCTCAGTCTGGTTGCATGTGAAGTTGTCAACGAACGGTCATTGACATATATGCAAATAAGATTTAACCCTAATGAAATCTTATTTTCCCCATTTGAAATGTTCTTGCTTACTGACGCCCACCACATCAGGATATAGGCTAATATGGAATGGAATATCTGTTTCTTGGTACAGTACATATTTTATTGGATGCAGAATAGGGCTTGTTTCCCCATTAATATTTTACTTTTGGTAGTGAGTACATTCAACGATGCTCCTTATCATGTTCTTCTGTATTCAGTCTTCACAATGTGTTCATATTTGAATTGTAAGTACAGTAGTTATTCTTGAACTAAGAGATTCTATATAATTATATAAAGATATTTTGATACTGTAATATGCATGAAATGAGTCATAATAAGGTAAGTTTTATCCTGGAAGTTTTATTATTGTGCATCTCTGAGTCACTCATGTGAATCTCGTTGGTATGAATGAAGATTTACCTAGTGTGAACCTGTAAGTGTGAACCAGGAGGTCATGTCTGTACTGTTGCTCACTCTTTGTTTTGTGTATATGAAGAGTTACTATTGAACCCCTTGAAGAGTTTAGTTAAGTGTCTGTGGGCATGTTATGTTCTGAATACAGGATGATTACTATTGGGAAAGATTGATGATATGAACATTTCAAAATCCTACGTTCTGCTCTGTACGAAACTGTTGCTTGACTCATTATACTGTTGATTAATAAATTTGTAAAATAATTTTTTTCGATCTCTTATACTTCCTGAACCAACCATCTAGAGCACTGTATGTATTTATTTATATATACTGTACTGTGCTGTGTTAAGTTTAAGACATTTTTCAGAAAAGTATCGAGTATAACGCTCTTGTTAGCGTATAGAGATGATGGAGTGTTGTGAGAAAATGATACAACTACTGTAATTTCATTTGGGTTTATTGTTTACAAGCCTTTATGATCTTTCATCCAAATCTGAAAAAGAAAATATTTGATGGATAAGTATAATTTATTTTGGTATGAATATAACATGAAAATTGTAAGGGTTCTAAAACAACTTACGGTGATATTCAAAGAAAATGGAAAGAATTGAAAGAAGCAAGTTTGAAATTTCAGACAGAAATTAAAGTGATTTTCTTTTGATATTTGAAAAATGAAAGAAGAAAACGTTTTTGGAGTCTTATAAGGATAGAGCAGAAAGAAGAAGAATATGTTTAGACCACAATGTTGGCTAGTGGGAGACAACACAGTGGATATATGGTAGCTTGATACTAGACCCCTCCACTGTACAGGATATCTACCATAGGATAATGATTCGGAAATTGAAATGATGAACAAAACACCAACACCACATAACAGGATAGCTTTAGTGTGGGATAGTCTTCACAGGATAGTCTCAGCATGCAGATAATGTACAGTATCAAGAAATCATGTTGATGAATTTAACATCCTGGTAGCACAAGATTGACAAGACATGGGATTGAAATACACTGTCAGAAATTAAGGTTAAAGGTTCAACTCTATTATCACAGTATATGAACACCAGCATGGGATTATTATGTTGGAAATTGGATTGAACTTCATGCAAGAGGGTCCAATTCTGTGTAGACTAGTTTTAGCGTAGGATTAATTGTAGGAGAAAGGAAGTTTTATGGACCTGTTTGGAATTTAAGTTGATGAAAGCTTCCTGTCAGCACAGGGTTTAGTGAAAATGAGTCAATTTCTATGTGGTATATGTGGTACTTGATAGAGGTACTGTAATGGGGAAGAGGTTATAAGAAATGGGGGGAAAATAGGTGAATTGTGAGTCGTGGTTTCCTAAGAAGATTTATGGTTCATTAGTGAATTTGTTCTTAGTTTTTATTGTTATTAATAATTCTTTTACACAACGACATAAATAGACTTAAGATTGTATTTATGTTTTTCTTTAAGAGATTTGTTTCCCTTTCAGAGACAATCATTGATTTGGGATTTAGCAAATGATATGTCAAGGTGATCTGTTGAATGAAGCAATACCATTAAGAACACTCACTCTTCCGTAATTTGAATTATTAGTATCGTTCGACTCTACAAACATTTTTGTATAATACTTAACTGGTACGGTAGTCTGTTTATATTGACTTGAAATGTGTTTGTTTCATCCTGACACTGTAGTTTGGTGTGGGGAATACAGTACATATTGACAAGGGTTGTATTGTACAGCATATGCCACTGTGTACTGTACTTTAACATTGGGGAATTGGATAAAGCTCATGTGATGTTGATGGAGGAAGTTATACTGTAATATGTCTTGAGTGTTAAGTCAATTGGATAAATCTTTTTTTTTTTTTTGTAGTAAAGGATCAGTCATATTTTGCTTGTTAAGTGAGTTATCTAGAGAGCGTCATATTAATTTGGAGTATTAATAGAAGTGCGGATCTAAAGAAAATTATAGGTCTTTATTATTTAACCACTTATCAGCTTAAAAGCCATTCGGGCAGTTGGTCTATCTGGTGTTAGTACAGGAGGAAACTGTTGAGCTTGGAGGAAACCTTTGACCTATTGGTGACTGGTACGCACATTACCACTGCCATCCCTTTGAGACAACTTTTTCTAGTGATAAATATTAGGGCATTAGTGTGGGTTTTGAAAGCGGTAGTAATTTTGATCAATTTTGTGTGATTTTACCCATACTGTTTTACATTTCAATAAGGTATGGTTAGATTTAGAAAAGGTAAATTGGGATTGAACGAACTCAAGATTGATTTGTGTACAGGTGATAAATATGTCTTTCAAGTGACTGATTGATATCTGAAGTAGAAATAATTCATAAACTGGTTGAATATGTATTGTTTATAAGCATTTTTAGAACATTCCGGTAAATGTTTAAAGTTACTAATACAAAACTACGTATATACCTGTACTGTACAAAATATAAAGGTTGTCATGATTTATGAACTATATTTGTAACTTGTTTGTGAGTGTGTGAAAATGTTCAAGATGTGATTGAATGTGAACACCAAGCATGTATGACTGTGAAGAAGAGTTAGTATGAAATGTCTCTCTTATAACTGTTTGTACATTACATCATTGGAAGCCTATTTTTCTCATAAACTAAAGAAGGAAATTATGATGTAATGTTTTGTAGTTTTTACTTTTATTAGGACCTGTTAGTGACAAAACACATTATTAAAGTACAGCCACATGTTCATTCTTGCCATTGTGCTTAAGAATATTATATGAATGCAGAACATCACTTTCATAAAGCAGTCATATTTTAGATGTTAGTGCTCACATTATTAGGGGGTTAGGTAGATACTGTACTGTAGTAGGATTAAGGAATTATATATTATTTTGATGGGATTTTGCCTTTTGTATTGTTGGTGGGATTATGTTCAGATCTATTTTGATGGAGTTTTATCTACCGTTGAGTTGATGGAGGTCTGGTCCTTGACTATTTTTATTTTGGGAATTTGTTTTTTATTATTTTGTTGGTAGACTTTTGTCCACTGTTATTTGGTGTTGGGATTTTGGCTCTGGATTAATTTGTGGTTGGCTCTTCCTCTGTGGGATTTGTGGCAGCACCGGACACCTTCCCCACTATCCCACCCATTCGACCACAAAAGTCTCTCTCTCCCCCATCACCCCCCAGCTATGTATGTCAATTTTTAAAGGACTTGTGGTAGATAATGTCCCGTTCTTGCCCTATAGACCATAGGATAGTGCGTCTTTTCTCCCACAGTGTGTTTTAACTTTGCTTTGGTTTAATTTGAGTTTATTGAGTAAAAATTCTTACAGTATTCATTGAGGATAACACATATAGTATTAGTGTATGGAGATGTGTTGCCTTAATTCTAATTCTTTAAACTTCTCATAGAATTTAATATAATCCCTGACGTGTAAGTATTTTAGGCTCCATAAGTCCATAATTTAATGGATTTTTACTCTGTCTTCACCTATCTAAATGTGATTATAGGATTTCTGTTGATTTCATCTCTAAAGTTTGTTAGGAAGTATTGTGTATTTAAATCACCAGAAGATAAGGCACCCCAGTTTATTTCACCTGAAGACTAATCACCTTAACCAGATAGTGTTTGGTGTTTAATCATCAGGTGAAATAAGCTGGGGTATGGACCTTATCTTCACATGATCCAATATTTCCCTTGACTTTGTAATGAAAAATATTTGTGCTGGGCGAATCACTGTATAACACGTCACTATGATTTTTAATTTAAACGTGATATTTACATTGTGTTATATGCAGCACAAATTTAGTTATAATATGATTAATAAAACTGGAGTGGAAAAAGCTGAAAGCACAAATTTGCATTAATCAAGGTTTATTTTCAATAGTATACAGCATCCAGCCGCCATTGTTGCTACAGCGGGTGTGAATTGAATATTTTTTTTTTCTTGGGTGGGAAACCAGGAGACGAATTGATACAGTATTGCATTGTTTAACTGTTATGCGAACCTGTAAACTAATTACTGTACGTTTATTCTATTTTCACCATGTTGTATTGCAAAGCTTAATAATTATGTTCGGTGAATATTTCCAGCGATCAAAGATATAAGAAACATTTATGTGGTTAATTAAAGCCTAATGACTGAAATTGATGATATAAATAGTATCAAAATTATGTTGCGGAAATTCCGTACCTTAATCAATCAGGCGTTACGTGAACTTATCTAGTTAAGGAAGAACCATGTAATTTGAACTAATGCAAAATTATTCATATTTACCAGTATTTGTTGATATATATTTTATGCACTTACATATTCACATTTACTTACATATACAGTATTTACTTTCATTCCTGATTCATTTGTGGATTATTTTTTATTTTGTGTATTTTGGGGATTCGTTCTCCTTGTTGTGGTTGGATAGTTTTGTTTCTGCCCATGATGGAGTCGTTCACCTGAAGGTCTTTTCACCTGTCATAAATGTCCCCCCCCCCTCTCTCTCTCTCTCTCTCTCTCTCTCTCTCTCTCTCTCTCTCTCTCTCTCTCTCTCTCTCTCTCTCTCTCTCTCTCTCTCTCTCTCTCTCTCTCTCTCTCTCTCTCTCTCTCTCTCTCTCTCTCTCTCTCTCTCTCTCTCTCTCTCTCTCTCTCTTCTCTCTCTCTCTCTCTCTCTCTCTCTCTCTCTCTCTCTCTCTCTCTCTCTCTCTCTCTCTCTCTCTCTCTCTCTCTCTCTCTCTCTCTCTCTCTCTCTCTCTCTCTCTCTCTCTCTCTCTCTCTCTCTCTCTCTCTCTCTCTCTCTCTCTCTCTCTCTCTCTCTCTCTCTCTCTCTCTCTCTCTCTCTCTCTCTCTCTCTCTCTCTCTCTCTCTCTCTCTCTCTCTCTCTCTCTCTCTCTCTCTCTCTCTCTCTCTCTCTCTCTCTCTCTCTCTCTCTCTCTCTCTCTCTCTCCTCTCTCTCTCTCTCTCTCTCTCTCTCTCTCTTCTCTCTCTCTCTCTCTCTCTCTCTCTCTCTCTCTCTCTCTCTCTCTCTCTCTCTCTCTCTCTCTCTCTCTCTCTCTCTCTCTCTCTTTCTCTCTCTCTCTCTCTCTCTCTCTCTCTCTCTCTCTCTCTCTCTCTCTCTCTCTCTCTCTCTCTCTCTCTCTCTCTCTCTCTCCTCTCTCTCTCTCTCTCTCTCTCTCTCTCTCTCTCTCTCTCTCTCTCTCTCTCTCTCTCTCTCTCTCTCTCTCTCTCTCTCTCTCTCTCTCTCTCTCTCTCTCTCTCCTCTCTCTCTCTCTCTCTCTCTCTCTCTCTCTCTCTCTCTCTCTCTCTCTCTCTCTCTCTCTCTCTCTCTCTCTCTCTCTCTCTCTCTCTCTCTCTCTCTCTCTCTCTCTCTCTCTCTCTCTCTCTCTCTCTCTCTCTCTCTCTCTCTCTCTCTCTCTCTCTCTCTCTCTCTCTCTCTCTCCTCTCTCTCTCTCTCTCTCTCTCTCTCTCTCTCTCTCTCTCTCTCTCTCTCTCTCTCTCTCTCTCCAAACATGTCACTACCATTTTTCCATCATTTTTTTTTGTTAACATTAAAGAGATATTTATGCAGTAACTCCATTTAGGGAATGAACTGGGCGAAACACTTTCATTACATCAAGCGCCGCGACGATTTGCCAGAAAATGAACTGAAACGTAAATTAAAAACAAAAAAACGTAAATACACTCGGGCCTCTGATTGGCTGTTTTGATGATGGGATACACTTAGCAGAGGGTGTAAGTGGGTGTATAAGATGGGATGTGGGTGTAATACATCTTCTTCCACAGGGTGTATGGAGAGTATATTAGAGGAGAGTTATTTGGCACACAGTACATAGAGTTTATATGTGTATCTCAGGCTTAGGTTGGAGTGTAAGGTTGGGTGTAGGTGTCATTCTTAAGGTGTAGAGGATGAGTATGGCTGAAGGTTGATACAATACACAGATGTTACAGTAGAGGTGTATAATCTTAGACTAGGTGTATAAGGGGTGGGTTTCGATGCTGTGTTATTCATAGCGTGTAGATGGTGTATTGGTGCCGTACTCTACACAGGAATGACTAGTGTGTGCCATCCAACACTGTGTAAGGGAGACTGATTTTCTGTGTGTTGGAGACGTGTGTTTGTGGGTGGGAGTACCAGTGTGTGTGTATGGGTGTATGTGTGTGTATGGGTGTATGTATGTGTGGTGTGGTGTGTATGGGTGTATGTGTGGTGTGTGTTATAGGTATAATATGTTTTATTTCTGAATTGTGTTATTGTGATAATGTTAGTGATTGAATTTTGACTGTGATTAATGTTCATGAATTGTTTTTGTTTTTGTTTTTTCATTGTTTTTTACAGTATTTTTTTTTCCTTCAAAATTAGATATTATTATTAATTTTTTTTTGGAATGTTCAATGTTTTGTTTTTCTTTCATATTCAAATGTTCACTGCTGTTTTGTCATCAAATATTGTGTAATTTTTCTTTTTGCTTTCATACTCAAGTGTTTGATGGAAGTATATTTTATGCTGGATTTTTTCACACAGTTACATCATGTCAATTTTTTTTTATTAGTTAAAGGTTTATATTGGCATGAATTAGTTGCCAAATATGGTTGTTAATTAACCAGATTTGGGTAAATAAACCGTTTTTAGTGTCGTTTGTTGTACAGTATGTGACCTAATTGATGGTGTTATAGTTGGCCAGTGACGTCATTCTGTCAGATGGTTCGTGTTAGTACCTGTTTCACTATTATTATTATTATTATGGGAGTGTGTAGTTGTGGATGGCGTGGGTGTTTTTATGTGGATGGTGTGGGTGTGTATGAGGTAAATGTGGATGTGTAACCCATGCATGGTATGGGTACAAGAGAACAAGGGTGCGTGGGTTTAGAAGGAACATATGGTGTGTGGGCATGTGAGACAGACGTTGTGGGCATGGAAGACATAGGGTGTGGGGGCATGGAAGGCATATATACATGGTGTGTAGTCATATAGGGCGTGTGGGAGCATGGCCTTGCCCGAAGCGTGTAGGCGGGTTTCGCTTGAGCCATCATGTGTTCCCCTCCTTCTCCCCTACCCCTCCTCTCCCTCCCTCTCCTCTTCCCTTCTTTCCTACCCTTTCTCTCCTCCTTCCTATCTCCTCTCCTGTTTTTTTTCCTATCTCCCCTCCTCCTATCTTCTCTCCTTTCCTCCTCACTCCAACTTGTCTCACTCCTTACATCTCTCCTCCTCTTTTCACTCTTCTACCCCCCTCCCTCCCCCCACCTCCCCAAAATATCCCAAGAGAACTTTTTTTATCATATATTAGATCTATTTTGATATACCTTTTTTATATAGAAAATTTGACCAGTCTGGCCCACCCCCCAAAGAATTAAAAAATTGATGTTTAGACCTGTAATATTTGGCTATTCAGATCCTTAATTAATTTTGGATGGCTCGGTATTCAAAATTCATGGCCTAATAACACACTAAATGAATTGATTTGATTTTTTTTTTTTTTATTTAGGTAGGTTTGGAGATGATAGAATCCAGTGCCGGTGTTGGTAGGGAGGCAGGCGAAGGTTCCTCAGGTGTAGTTTCCATTAAAAAAAAAACAGGGGCTTGTTTAGTGCTCAGTGAGGTGGTGTTTCGTTCGATTTACCATCCATGCATGTAAAGTTCCTCCCCTTGCTTCTGCTTCTGTTATCATGCAAGGTAAGATTGTCTGACTGTCTTGTAGTGGTAGGTAAGAGTGTCTGACTGTCTTGTAGTGGCAGGTAAGAGTGTCTGACTGTCTTGTAGTGGTAGGTAGAGTGTCTGACTGTCTTGTAGTGGCAGGTAAGATTGTCTGACTGTCTTGTAGTGGCAGGTAAGATTGTCTGACTGTCTTGTAGTGGTAGGTAGAGTGTCTGACTGTCTTGTAGTGGCAGGTAAGAGTGTCTGACTGTCTTGTAGTGGCAGGTAAGATTGTCTGACTGTCTTGTAGTGGCATAAGATTGTCTGACTGTCTTGTAGTGGCAGGTAGATTGTCTGTCTGTCTTTTAGTGGCAGGTAAGAGTGTCTGACTGTCTTGTAGTGGTAGGTAGATTGTCTGACTGTCTTGTAGTGGCAGGTAAGATTGTCTGACTGTCTTGTAGTGGCAGGTAGATTGTCTGTCTGTCTTTTAGTGGCAGGTAGAGTGTCTGACTGTCTTGTAGTGGTAGGTAAGATTGTCTGACTCGTCTTGTAGTGGCAGGTAAGATTGTCTGACTGTCTTGTAGTGGCAGAGTAAGATTGTCTGTCTGTCTTTTAGTGGCAGGTAGGAGTGTCTGTATCTTGTAGTGGCAGGTAAGATTGTCTGTATCTTGTAGTGGCAGGTAAGATTGTCTGTCTGTCTTTTAGTGGCAGGGAAGATTGTCTGACTGTCTTGTAGTGGCAGGTAAGATTGTCTGTCTGTCTTTTAGTGGAGGTAAGATTGTCTGTCGTCTTGTAGTGGCAGGTAAGAGTGTCTGACTGTCTTGTAGTGGTAGGTAAGATTGTCTGACTGTCTTGTAGTGGCAGGTAAGTGTCTGACTGTCTTGTAGTAGCAGGTAAGATTGTCTGTCTGTCTTTTAGTGGCAGGTAAGATTGTCTGTCTGTCTTTAGTGGCAGGTAGATTGTCTGTATCTTGTAGTGGCAGGTAAGATTGTCTACTATCTTGTAGTGGCAGGTAAGATTGTCTGTCTGTCTTTTAGTGGCAGGTAAGATTGTCTGACTGTCTTGTAGTGGTAGGTAAGATTGTCTGACTGTCTTGTAGTGCAGGTAAGATTGTCTGACTGTCTTGTAGTGCAGTAAGATTGTCTGTCTGTCTTTTAGTGGCAGGTAAGACGTAGCAAAGATTGTCTGTCTGTCTTTTAGTGGCAGGTAATGACTCGTCTGTCTTGTAGTGGCAGGTAAGATTGTCTGTCTGTCTTGTAGTAAGATTGTCTGACTGTCTTGTAGTGGCAGGTAAGAGTGTCCTCCACATTTTTGAAGAAACTCCGCTGCCACAAGTGATCAGTACAAGGACCTGATCAGTATTAGGGCAGATATGATCAGTGTTAGAGCAGACGTGATCAGTATTAGCGCAGATGTGATCAGTGTTAGAGCAGACATGATCAGTATTAGGGCAGATGTGATCAGAGAGAGCAGACATGATCAGTGTTAGGGCAGATGTGATCAGTAGAACAAGGGGGTAGTGACTGTGGGGACAGGAGGTAGTGGACCTTGGGGCTTTGATCACACGACGGCCTCCTCACCACCCCACCTCCTCTACCACCACCACCACCACCACCACCACCACCTCCTCCTCCTCCTACCCTCACCTCCTCCTCCTCTACCTCACCTCCTCACCACCTCCTCCTCCCTACCTCCTCCTCCTCCTCTACCACCACCTCTACCACCCCACCTCCCTCCTCACCACCTCCTCCTCCCCACCACCTCCTCCTACCACCTCCTCCACCACCTCCTCCTCCTCTACCACCACCCCTCCTCCTCTACCACCTCTTACTCCTCTACCACCACCCTCCTCCTCTACCACCACCTCCTCTCTACCACCACCTCCTCCTCTACCTCCTCCTCCTCCCCACCTCCTCCTCCACCACTACACCTTCCACCACTGCCAACATTAACCCCGACCATATACTGTACCAACCACTACACCCTCACCCCCCCACACACACCCCCACACACCACCCCTACACAACACCCCTACACACCACCCCCACACACCACCCCTACACACCACCCCACACACCACCCCCCACCCCTACACACACCCCACACACCACCCCCACACCACCCCCACACACCACCCCCACACACCACCCCCACACCCCCACACACCACCCCCCCACACACCACCCCCCACACCACCCCTACACCCTCACCCCTACACACCACCCCCCTACACACACACCCCCCACGCTTTACCACCCCCCTACACACACACACCCACCCCACCCCTACACCACCCCTACACCACCCACCCCTACACCACCCCACACACACCCTTTACACCACCCCCACCACACACACCACACACCACCCCTACACACCACCCCTACACACACACACACCCCTTACACACCACCCCTTACACACACACACACCACCCTTACACACCACCTTACACACCACTCCTTACACACCACCCTTACACACCTTACACCACCACCGCCACACCCACCCCTTACACCACCCTCCTTACACACCACCTTACACCCTTACACACCACCCCTTACACACCACCCCTTACATACCAACCCCACCACCACTCTCCTTTGATGGCTCCTCGGTTCCTCTCTCTCTCTCTATATATATATCCCAGGGATTTCATGAGCGTGTAGCTGATAGTGTGTGTGTAGGGGGGGAGAGAGAGAGAGTATGTCTGAATGTGTATAAATACGTGTGTGTGTGTGTGTGTGTGTGTGTGTGTGTGTGTGTGTAAAGATGAAGCATTATCGTATTATATGTACATCAGTTGACTTGTGGTGGGGGTCACGATGAGAGATTGGGGCCTATTAGGACTGGCGCTCATCTGATATTTGACCTTATTTGACCTTCCTTGACCTTCTCTTTGACCTCGATCTCGGGACAGGTCAACTACTGGCAGTTTCCTTGTTCATCCTGGAAGAGAACAGTGTATTTAGTATTAGGTTCCTTGCACTGGGAAAAATAAAACCAGCTCTTGTTTACATAATAGAGGTGTCGATGTTTAGATAAATATTAAGTTTAGTTCAATTTTTATTGATTGAAAATAGTTCAGATTATTGTTTGAGAATGGATAGTGATGGTAGTGTAGATAGTAATACTGTAGTGATGATAGTAGCAGTAGTATTTGTGATGATAGTAATTGTTTAACTCTTGATTATAATACCGTATGCTTAATGTTGTAAGTATATAAGTAAAGAGCAATGGCCTATAACGGGGTAACACCAGAGACGAAAGGTAATTTAAGTAACATGGAGTCGATGACCATATCACCCACACACAACATGACCTTTCCTCCCCTCTGGTCTGTGTAGGAAATTGTCCTGG
The DNA here is from genome assembly GCF_018991925.1 of Homarus americanus. NCBI lineage: Eukaryota > Metazoa > Arthropoda > Malacostraca > Decapoda > Nephropidae > Homarus > Homarus americanus. The sequence continues at coordinate 5,015,760 of NW_024755060.1, forward strand.
GGAGTGGGAGATTGACCTGGGGAGTGGAAAATTGTCTTGGGGAGTGGGAGATTGACCTGGGGAGTGGAAAATTGTCTTGGGGAGTGGGAGATTGACCTGGGGAGTGGGAGATTGGCCTGGGGAGTGGGAGATTGACCTGGGGAGTGGAAAATTGTCCTGGGGAGTGGGAGATTGACCTGGGGAGTGGAAGGTATCTTAGGTAGGGAGGTTTGTTTTGGGATACTTGGGTGTTTATCGAAACCCAGAACATTGAACGTGTGTGTGCGTGCGTGTGTGTGTGTCTGTCTCTGCTTGTGTGTGTGTGTGTGTCTCTGTGTGTGTGTCTGTGTGTGTGTGTGTGTGTGTGTGGAGGGATTAATCAGAGTGTGTTGTTACCCATTGACGAATTCTTGTGGGTGATTTGAAGCCCACGACTAACACACACGCACTTAACACACTCTTACAGCACTCATAACGCACTCTTAACACACACCTAACACATTCTTAACACACACACACACACACCTGGGTTCGTCCTCACACACTCAACTCAGAAGCCCTCTTTAATTTTTCCTCGTATAAAGTTTTGTGACGTCACTTTTTCGAACCCTATTTAAAAGGAAAAAGTTACAGTATAATTCCTTCTCCCTGTACCCTCTTCTTCCTCCTCCTTCCTTCTTCCTCCTTCGTTCTCTTCCTTCTTCCTCCTTCTCTTCCTTCTTCCTTCTCTTCCCTTTCTTCCTTTTGTTGGTGTTCTTGAGTTTCTTCCTTCTCTCTTCCTTCTTCCTTCTCTTCCCTTTCTTTCTCTTGTTATTGTTCTTGAGTTTCTTCCTCCTCCTCCTCTTCTTCCTTCTTCTTCTCCTTTCTTCCTTCTCTTGTTAATGTTGTTCTTGTGTTTCCTCCTCGTCTTATTCTTCTCCTCTACCTTTTTCTCTTGTTACTCCTCTTCCTCCTACTCACTCTCCCCCTCCCCCCCACTTCCTCTTCTCCCACCCATTTTTCCCCCCATCACCCTCCTTACCTCCCACATCCCTACCCCCCTCACACACCCATCCTTCCTCCCCACACCCCACCCCCTTCCTCCCAATCCTCCCCTCACCCCCCCCTCACCTACCCCCCCTACCCCTCCCCCTCCCACTACCCCCTACCCCTCCCCCCCTCACCTACCCCTCCCCCCTCACCTACCCCCTACCCTCCCCCCCATAAAGTAAGAGAAAACCCCTCCCGGATCACTCCTTTATTTACATTCAAGATGAGAGAGACGAGAGCTGCGAGAGACGAGAGCTGAGAGAGATCGAGTCACCTTTGGGAAGTTAATGAGAGTCAGTTCAGTAATGGCGGCAAGTTTTACAGGTGAAGTTTTAATTTCCTCTCGGGTTTATTTTTCAGGTGAAGTTTAATTTTTGTCGGGTTTAATTTTCAGGTGATTTTTTTTTTAGGTTTATTTTTCAACTGGTTTTATTTTAGTCAGTTTTATTTTGTCTGGGGTTTATTTCTACATGATGAAGTTTTACTATGAGGAAAAGGTTTATTTTTTCTAGTTGGTTTTATTTAAGGTTTTATTTTTAGGTGAAGTTTGTTTTATTTTCCCGGTGAATTGATGGGTGATGGTGGTGGAAGTGAGGGAGGCAGACAGGTGTTGGAGTGTGTTGAAGCTTGTTGTGTTGAGGGAGACTTGTGTTGGTGATGAGGGAGACTTGTGTTGGTGATGAGGGAGACTGGTGTTGGTGATGAGGGAGACTGGTGTTGGTGATGAGGGAGACTGGTGTTGGTGGTGAGGGAGACTTGTGTTGGTGTTGAGGGAGACTGGTGTTGGTGATGAGGAGACTGGTGTTAGTGATGGGGAGACTGGTGTTGGTGGTGAGGGAGACTGGTGTTGTGAGTGATGGGGGAGACTGTTGTTGGTGATGAGGACGGTGTTGGTGATAGGAGACTGTGAATTGTTGGTGATGGGGAGACTGGTGTTGGTGATGGGGGAATTTGGTGTTGGGGATGGGGGAGGCTGGTGTTGGTGATGAGGAGACTGGTGTTGGTGGTGAAGACTGGTGTTGGTGATGAGGAGACTGGTGTTAATTGTGTGACAGAGGGGGGATGATGGGTGACAGGAGGAGGAAGAGAGGAGGATGATGATGGTAGAAGAGAGAGAGGAAGATGATGGTGGGGAGGAGGAGAGGATGATGGATGGTGTAGGAAGAGGAGGAGAGAGGATGATGGATGGTGGTAAGAGGAGGGAGAGGAAGATGGATGGTGGATGAGGGAGACAGGTGATGGATGGTGGAAGAGGAGGAGAGAGGATGATGGATGGTAGGAAGAGAGGAGAGAGATGATGATGGTAGAAGAGAGGAGAGGAAGATGGGATGGTGGGAAAGGAGGAGAGAGGAAGATGGATGGTAGGAAGAGGGAGGAGAGAGGATGATGGATAGGAAGAGGAGGGAGAGAGGATGATGGATGGTAGGGAAGAGGAGGAGAGAGGATGATGGATGGTAGAGGAGGAGAGAGGATGATGGATGGTAGGAAGAGGAGGAGAGAGGATGATGGATGGTAGGGAAGAGAGGAGGAGAGAGGATGATGGATGGTAGGAAGAGAGGAGAGAGGATGATGGATGGTAGAAGAGGAGAGGAGAGAGGATGATGGATGGTAGGAAGAGGAGGAGAGGATGATGGATGGTAGGAAGAGGAGGAGAGAGGATGATGGAGTGGAAGAGGAGGAGAGGATGATGGATGGTAGGGGAGGAGGAGAGAGGATGATGGATGGTAGGGAAGAGGAGGAGAGAGGATGATGATGGTAGGAAGAGAGGAGAGAGGATGATGGATGGTAGGAAGAGGAGGAGAGGATGATGGAGGTAGGGAAGAGGAGGAGAGAGGATGATGGATGGTAGGGAAGAAGAGGAGGAGAGGATGATGGATGGTAGGAAGAGGAGGAGGAGAGAGGATGATGGATGGTAGGAAGAGGAGGAGGAGAGAGGATGGTGGATGGTAGGAAGAGGAGGAGGAAGAAGAAGGTAATGGTTGGCAAGGAGGAGGAGAGTGATGGATAACAGGAAAAGGAGGAAGAAGAAGAGAGAGAGAGAGAGAGAGAGAGTCTTTCATTCTGACGTCTATCTATGTTTGTATATATTTACGAGACAGACAGGCAGACAGACACATAAACATCACTACTTTAAGTTAAGGTAAAGGGGGGGGGGGAACTTGATGGTAGGAACATAGCTTTTTTTTTTCCCTCGCTATAAAAGCTAAAGGAACCGACATTTATTAGCTCTTATAGGGAAATAGCCTCAGAGGAAAACTGTCTTTTAGCTCTCCTTAAAAAAATCACCCTCGTTGAACGCGTCGTTAGCTGGGAAATCGCCGTGAGAATTAGCTGCCATAAAGCTAATTTGATTTTATAATGGGCAGCAAATGAGGGGGATTTTTAGCCTTGGGATATTGATGGGGATTTTTGTTTATTATTATTATTATTATTATTATTATTATTATTGTTATTGTTCTTGTTGTTGTTGTTGTTATTGTTGTTATTGTTCTTGTTGTTGTTATTGTTGTAATGTGTTTGTCAGCCTCTCCTCACTGACTTGACTTGTGGGTTATACTTCCCTGAGCAATATTTTTTTTTTCTCTCTCATTAATTAATTCAGGTAAAAGTTTATATTGCTGTGATTTTTCAGCACTCCTGGTATATTGTTAGCCTAGCCGGGAGGGATTCTCTGGAGGTAGCTGGGATGGGAGGGATTCTCTGGAGGTAGGCTGGGATGGGAGGGATTCTCTGGAGTAGCTGGGATGGGAGGGATTCTCTGGAGGTAGCTGGGATGGGAGGATTCTCTGGGGTAGCTGGGATGGGATTCTCTGGAGGTAGCTGGGATGGGAGGGATTCTCTGGAGGTGGCTGGGATGGGAGGTTCTCTGGAGTGGCTGGGATGGGAGGGATTCTCTGGAGGTAGCTGGGATGGGGGATTCTCTGGAGGTAGCTGGGATGGGAGGGGGATTCTCTGGAGGTAGCTGGGATGGGAGGGATTCTCTGCTGGGTAGCTGGGATGGGAGGGATTCTCTGCTGGGTAGCTGGGATGACCTGATTCTAACTGGGATTGTGAGAGAGATACCCTTATACCCTGGGATGAGCACAGTAGGTCATGACCCAGACACTATTATCGGGACACGTAGGGTCTTATTGGCACACATTAAGGGCCCGTCGGTATAGATCGACCCTAATTTGTCCCCAGGATGCTCGAGGCGGGGGGGGGGGTTAAGGGGTCAGCTGATGGGTGTTTTGAGGTCAGGATATGGTTAAGGTCAGGTCGGGGGAAGAAAGGGTAAGGATCTCTCTGTCTTTGGCCTATGATTCAGTATATGATAATTTGACCTATAATTTTTTAGTGATAATTTGGCCTATAATTTTTAGTGATAATTTGACCTATAATTCTTTGTGATAATTTGGTCTATAATTTAGTATAATATGATTATTTGGCCTATAATTCAGTATAATATAATTGAGTGTTATGTTGTCCTGGTAACTGAGTGGCGTCAACTGCTGAACTGTTTTGACTTGTAATTATCGGCAAATTATTTCGCGTCAGTAAATTATGAAAATGTTATGACAAAATTAACTGTGTTGATGGTATTAATTTATTTATGCCTGTGTGTTTATTGAGATAAATTAGTTAATATTGTTTATTTATTTGTATATTTTGTTTTATTGTTTTTGCTATTATTAATATTGTTACTACTATTACTACTACTACTACTACTACTACTACTACTACTATACTATACTATTACCCTTTATTATTATTATTATTATTATTATTATTATTATTATTATTATTATTATTATATTTTAAACTGTTCTTGGTAATAGTTTGTTATATTTGGGGGAAGTGGAAAGGAGAGGAATAATTGGAGAGTTACGAGGCAGACTGGTCCATGTCCCGGTCCAGTGAAACCCAGGTAATATATCCCGGTCCACAGTTATTGGTCCAATGAAATCTAGGCATTATATCCCGGTCCAGTGAAGCAGGTCCAATATGTCCCGGTCCAGTGAAAGCCAACATATAAAAACCCGGTCCACGTCCTAATAAGACACACCCACTGTCCCGGTCCACTAGGGTCCGGGAACTCCCCTCTGCCTCCTCACCTTTAACCAGCCGAACCCTCTGTGGTAATTGATGGTTAAAAGGTAATTAAAGGTTGATGGTTTGTTTGGTGGACCCCTGGAGGTTAGTTATTGGGCGGGGGGGGGGATTACACACCAAGTAAGGTTAGGTTTGGTCAGGTTAGGTTAGGTTAAGTTAGGTTAAGTTAGGTTAAGTTAGTTAGGTTAGGTTAGGTTTTTAAGGTTAAGGTATGTTTACTATCTGTGGTCGACCTATTCCTGTCTACCTTCTGTTTGTCTACCTGTGTAATCGACCTACTCCTGATTGTTTACCGTTTGCCTACCTGTGTGATCTTACGGGTGTGTGTGTGTGTGTGTGTGTGTGTGTGTGTGTGTGTGTGTGTGTGTTCGACTATCATATTGATTATACACACCAACGTGAGGTCCTTTGAGACTATACTGTGACACGTTCCCTCCCAGTGGACGAGGGAGGGAGGGTAGCAGGTTTGGTGGATGGAAGGAAGGGCTCTTCTCCCTTCCATCCTCTCCCAACCTTTCCCTCTCCTTTCCCTTTATCTCGTAGTAGGATGCTGGGAAATTGAGTGGTGGTGCTAGGAGGCGGTGCTGCTAGGATAATGGCGATACTAGGAAGAGTGGTGCTAGGAGGTGGTACTGCTAGGAAAATGAAGGTGCTAAGAGGTGTTACTGCTAGGAAGAAGTGGAGCTAGGAGGTGGTACTGCTAGGGAAATGAAGGTGTTAGGTAATACTGCTAGGAAAATGAAGGTACTAGATACTGCTAGGAGAACAACAATGCTAGGAAGATGGTGATGCTAGGAGAATGACGATGCTAGGAGAATGACGATGCTAGGAGGGAATGGTGCTAGGAGAACAACGAAGCTCGGAAGGTGATGGATGGTGCTAGGATAACACAACACAGCACAGCAACACAACACAACCACAACACGGAGCTAATGAAATACAGGAAGATAAACTACAACTTGACATACAATAACAATAACACTTCATTATATTCACGGGGGAGGGTTATTCAACGTGGTCCCTTGGGAGTGATCTTAATTGCCTCGTTAGTATGCTTAATTATATAACAACTACACAGTACACACCCTACAAAGCGCTGGAATAAATTAGTGTATTGTCTGTTTGAACATGTTAAGGTGTTTGTGTGTGTGTTTGTAAGAGCCTTTGATGGTTGATGGTGGTGGTGGTGATTGATGGCGGTGGTGGAAAGTGGTGGTGAGGATTGGTGGTTGTGGTAATGGTGATTGATGGATGATAATAATAATAATAATAATAATAATAATAATAATAATAATAATAATAGTAAAATTCTACTCCATGTTGTATAATTAATAGTAATAACGGTAATAATGATAATACAACAATAAAGGGTGGGAGGAGGCGGATGGAAGGAAGACTGGTGGGGGGGGGTTTAGGTGTCCCTTTAACAGCCTGGGTGGTAATTACCCAACCATTGTTAACATGTCCCCGTCAGGTGTGTGCTTAGGTTCTCCTGGTCTGTCTGTGAGGGAGGGGAGGGAGGGACGAGGAAGTTTAAGAGGTAGGGAGGGGGGGGCAGGGGTGGTGGGGAGGAGAGGATGCAGGGAGAGGGAAGGGAGTAGAAGCAGGGAGAGGAGGGAGGGGTGGTGGCGGGGAGTGAGAGGGAGGGGACTGAGTGAGAGACTGGAGATATATATTCTCTTTATGTCTCTTTGTGTTGACAGTGTTCTCATTTGGGTTCGGTCTGTCTCTCCGTGTCTCCAACGTCTTCATTGTCTCCGTGTGTCTCTCTCTTTGCCATCATTGTTTTTGTCTCCAGTATCTCTCTCTTTCTCTCTCTCTCTCTCTCTCTCTCTCTCTCTCTCTCTCTCTCTCTCTCTCTCCTCGTCGTCTTCTTTATCTCTTCGTATTTTGTCTTTTCTCTCTATTTCTCTTTAACTTATTTATCTAGTATTCTCTCCAGGAAGTCAGTTAGGAAAGGTAATCATTGAGGTAATTAGTGCATTTATTAATTATTCTCTTAAGGTGTTATAGTGCCAGCGTCTTGTCTCATTAGTGAGAGAGAGAGAGAGACGACCAGGCGACCATTAGTTAAATTCAGTATTACGGGGTTAGGTTAGGTTGATTGTAACACGGGTAGTTGGGTGGGTGCAGCACAGGTAGTTGGGTGAACATAACACAGGTAGTTGGGTGGGTGTAGCACAGGTAGTTGGGTAAACATAACACAGGTAGTTGGGTGGGTGTAGCACAGGTAGTTGGGTGAACATAACACAGGTAGTTGGGTGGGTGTAGCACAGGTAGTTGGGTAAACATAACACAGGTAGTTGGGTGAATTTAACACAGGGAAGTAGGAAGAGAGAGAGAGAGAGAGAGAGAGAGACGAAAATGAGGAGGAGGAGAAATAGGAGGATGAAAGGTAATGGATAGGAAACGTTAAGTAAAAATGGGAAGTGAAGGAGATGAAACGCGTGATTACAAGGAATACTTGGAGGAGACGGGGTGGAAGGTAGTCTCTCTCTCTCTCTCTCTCTCTCTCTCTCTCTCTCTCTCTCTCTCTCACAGCTTGCCATTAGTACACACATTAATAATTTAGATACTCATTTCTGTCACTTGGGTGTGCGGTGGCTGAGTGCATACAAGGCTCTCCTCCTGTCTTAAGGGACTCGGGTTCGCATCCGGGGCACCTATAGTTCACCCAGCTGTGAATGGGGTACCTCAATTTACAGTTGGGAAAGTGATGCTGGTCTGGTGCAGTGCCGGCCCTCTCACACACACACACACGCTGAGGTAATCACGTACGAACACTTCAAAATCCGTGTCCATAGGGGAGGGGGGAGGGGATAATCACGTACCTGGCGTTTGAGAATCCGGGATCAGGACCAGATTCTCGTCGGCTCATTAAATCGGAGTAATCCTGTCAGGTGTGTGTGTCCCGTGCTTGTGTTGAGTCGATAATGGGGCTGCCTTAGTGCTTGGTCTCCTTGTACTGCTTTCTGTCTGTCTGTCTGTCTGTCTCTTGTCTGTCATTCATTCTTATTATCTCGCTATAAAAGGAAGGGATGGTGCATTGCTCTCTCTCTCTCTCTCTCTCTCTCTCTCTCTCTCTCTCTCTCTCTCTCTCTCTCTCTCTCTCTCTCTCTCTCTCTCTCTCTACTCTCTCTCTCTCTCTCATCCATCCAACCCATGTTTGAAGCTATCCAGCATATTCGTGTTAATGATGATGTTTGGTAACTTGTTCCACTCGTCCACTACTCTATTTCCAAACCAGTGTCTACCTATTTCGCGCCTGAATCTAAATTTATCTAATTTAAAAACATTGCTACAAGTTCGCTCCTAGTTGGTTAGTTTGAGTACCCTTGTTATATCACCTTTGTTTAGCCCTGAGTTATATTTATACACCTCGATCATATTGCCCCCTCACTCTACGTCTCTCGAGGGAGTGCAAATTAAGATGCTTTAACCTGTCTCTGTACTCAAGGTTCCTAATGCCAGGGATTAGTCTTGTCATTCTCCTCTGAATTATTTCTAAGAATTCTATATCCATTCTGTAATACGGTGACCAGAATTGAACTGCGTAATCCAAGTGAGATCTGACAAGCGCAAGATATAGTTTTTGGATAACCTCGCTAGTCTTGTAACTAACACTTCTTTGTATGGAAGAGAGAGAGAGAGAGAGAGAGAGAGAGAGAGAGAGAGAGAGTATCCTGTTAACCATCCCGGTAGTGTGGACAGGTGGAGAGAGCATCACGATCGGGCGCGTCAGTCAGTAGATTACTCACGATAATGGATCTGGCGGTCATCACTCAACCCCTTGTCTGTCTGCCTTCCATTTTCCTCGTCTTGGGGATGTCTGTCTGTGTCTTGGGTCAGTCTGTTGTCTGGCATTTTCCTTGTCTTGGGTCGTCTTTCTGTCTGTAACTGATATTTTCCTCGTCTGTCTGGCATTTTCCTCACTTTGGAATTGTCTGTCTGCCATTTTCCTCGTCTTGGGGGACGTCTGTCTGTCCACCTAGTATTTTCCTCGTCTGTCTGTCGCTAACTATCATTTCCTCGTATTTTTTAGTGGGGGGGGGGGGGCAGTCGTCTCTGGGTCAGTTTAGGTCAAGTGAGGTAATGCGTTGTTAAGGCTTAAGGTGTCGTGAATTACTCAATGTTACGCCAAATTAATCGACAAAGGGCGTGAGTCACTTAAGGCGAGATCTTAAGTAATGACAACAGAACTGACTCACTTTATACGAGGTTCTAAATAATGGCAACAGAACTGAGTCACTTTATACGAGGTTCTAAATAATGGCAACTGGACTGACTCACTCTATGGGAGGTCTAGGAAAATGGCAACTGGACTGACTCACTCTATGGGAGGTCTAGGAAAATGGCATCTAGACTGACTCACTCTATGCAAGTCCTAGAAATCTGTGGGACTGGACTTAGATTACCCACGACCAAGAATTGTTCCGACGGGACTTGAACTTGTATTACGGGAGACCAAGAGTTACCGTGATAGGGGTTGTTGCTATCGACCTCCAGCCTGACAGAGAGAGGTCAAGTAACAAGGTAATAAGGCCCCGGCGATTCAACTTCACCCCCTACCCCTCTATCCCCTCCTTCCCCACCCTCCCTCCCCAACCATTCAACATTTATCAGCCAAGACAGCATGTCGTTGGCCAGGTCTTGACGCCTGAAACTTTTTTTTTCATTGGTATTATTGTGTGTGTGTGTGTGTGTGTGTGTGTGTGTGTGTGTTTCAATACAATGTGGTAAGGGATAAAAAAAAAGTAATTAGAAAAGTTTCTGAATAAATTTGAATTGGTTTAATGAGATTTTTTAGGCAACAGATGCAATGAGATGGATTAATATTTGTCTCTGCCTGGTGGTTGGAGAATGTCTGTATCTGTGGTAGAGTCTCAGTGAATATTTGGCGTCCTTGTGGGTGTTTGGGCTGGAGTCACCGTGTCAGATACGTTCCTGTATCTGGTTTAATGTAGAAATTAACGTAAGTATGGTGGATTCTTGACTAGGTAACGTTTTGATGTGTGTATGTATGTATGTGTGTAGAAAGTGTGTTGGGCGGGTCAGTAAAGTGACTTAGCCAATCTCAGGTTCACAGGTGTTGATAATTACCTGCATACACCTGTGGCTTTAGTCATTTGCATAAACCAGGTGTGCCATATTATTTACTAACTAATGAGAATTCCCTAGTGAGGTGTTCTTTCGTGTCGTCGGTCTCCATCTAGTGTTAATCAGTATTGTGTTATTGTCAGTTTACCGTAGGGATGGCAGATCAATTGGGCCCCTGTTCTAATGGGCCCCAAACGACCCGAACCTAATTTTACCATTATGATCGGTGTCTAGTCCTAATTGGTCCGAGTCTCTCTCATTCTCAATACTAATTGATTAGGTTGAGGCTGAATAAGCTTGGAAACCATTAGTATTGGAGCCTTAATCCTGTTGGCTTAAATGAGGCTTGGTTTAGGTTTAATAAGATTGGAAACCATTAGTAGACCTTAATCCTGTTGGCCCTAAATTAGGCTTGGTTTAGGTTCTTAGATTGGAAACCATTAGTATTAGAACGTAATCCTGTTGGCCTAAATTAGGCTTGGTTGAGGCTGAATAAGCTTGGAAACCATTAGTATTGGAGCCTTAATCCTGTTGGCTTAAATGAGGCTTGGTTTAGGTTTAATAAGATTGGAAACCATCCTTACTGAACCTTGATCCTAATTAGGACTGAGAGCCCATTCGACCTGCGACCAAACTCAATCCGGGTCGAAACTTCTTCATCAGATGGTGTGGGGTGAATCTCTTTGGACTCCACCTCAACCTAACCTAACCTCTTTGGCCAGCACAGGCACCTTAACCTGTATCGACTTTGTCCCACAAAACTTTCCCAATTGGCACAAATTTCACATCAATTGAACACTGAGCTGGTGACCACCTCCCCCCCCCACCCCTCTCACCACTGGTCTACCCCTCTCTCACCATCCTCCCTTCCCCTCATCCTCCTTCCTCACTCTCACCATCCCCCTTACATCCTATCACCATCCCCCTCATCCTCCCCCCCCTCACCTTCCTCAGTCCCTGTATGAAATGTTCTCCTCTACTCGGTCTCTTATTATGGTATAGTCACCAGAGTAACATTATCACTTCCATTACGGCCTAATAATTATTTGAACCTTTTTGAAATATAATGCGTAATGGCTTCAGGTGTAATGCTGTTAATGTAATGTAGTGAAGTTTTGCTGTTGGTGTACCGTGTATTACTGTAGAATGGGATCCTGGCTTCATTTGATCTCTCTCTCTCTCTCTCTCTCTCTCTCTCTCTCTCTCTCTCTCTCTCTCTCTCTCTCTCTCTCTCTCTCTCTCTCTCTCTCTCAGAACATTGTAGTTGGTGTGGGTTTGATCCTTGTGTCTATTTTCGTGGGTTAAATAAAAGTGGTTTTATTTTTTTGATTATTTTATTTCTTCATAATTAAAGATGTAATAATAAAAGTACCATGAAATAGGTTATAAAAAAATGGGTTTTGTTTTTGTGTTTATCGTAGTGAAGATCTTTTATTAATTGGTTTTGTCCAGGTGTTAATATTTTTTTTAGTGGGGTTTTTATTCAGGTGCGAAAATTCGTGAGGTAATGTATTAAAATGGCGTCCAAATTGTAGTAAGACTCTACCGTAATTATATGCATTCATAGTCTTCTGATCTTCCTAACCTAACCTAGCCTAATCTAACCAAACCTAACCAAACTTAACCTAACCTAGCCAGTCATCATCTAACCTAACCTAACCAAACCTTCTGGACCTGATACCGAATTCTCAAGGGATCGTAAGTTAGATTTACCCTCAACCGGATGGCCATCAGAGTGCCTCGTAAACACGGAATGATGTGGTTGGCACCTTCCTGGCACTAGTTAGGCTCATTGGCACCTGTGTATCTTAGGTGGAGTGTCAGGTGTCAGTAGGGAAGCGAATCACTCAATAATGTGTGTGTGTGTGTGTGTGTGTGTGTGTGTGTGTGGTTTGTCCTATATAATAAAAAAAATTCAATGACTATGAATCTTTTTGGCTGCTTTAGGTCGACCAATACACGCCTTTCTTGACACAGACAGACAGACAGAGGTAGACATCCCGCACTAACACAGCCATGGATAGCTCTTAACTCCCTCGGTTAATTATATTACTCTCGGTATCTCCAAGTTCTCTCAGTGTCTCCAAGTTCTCTCAATATCTCCAAGTTCTCTCGGTATCTCCAAGTTCTCTAAGTATCTCCAAGTTCTCTCAATATCTCCAAGTTCTCTCAGCATCTCCAAGTTCTCTCAGTATCTCCAAGTTCTCTCAATATCTCCAAGTTCTCTCAGCATCTCCAAGTTCTCTCAGTATCTCCAAGTTCTCTCAATATCTCCAAGTTCTCTCGGTATCTCCACGTTCTCTAAGTATCTCCAAGTTCTCTCAATATCTCCAAGTTCTCTCAATACCTCCTTGTTGCTCCGTCTGATACGACACGCTGATAAGGGTCGAACCCGTGTCCTCGGGTTGAAATTGGAGACTGGTAGTGTATTTGAGACGAGTGGAGGTAGGCAGGGTTTTTTCCCTAGGTGAGAGGTGAGGTATGTGTAGTTTTTCCCTAGGTGAGAGGTGAGGTATGTGTACTTTTCCAGCTGAGAGGTGATATGTAGTTTCCTCCGATGAGGTATGTAGTTTTTCCCTTGAAGTGAGGTAGAGGTATGGTTTTTCTTCCCAGAGAGGTGATAGTTTTTCCTAGCTGAGAGGTGAGGTATGTAGTTTCCTAGCTGAGATGTATGTATTTTTTCCCAGAGAGGTATGTGTAGTTTTCCTAGCTGAGGTGAGGTATGTGTGCTTTTTCCCTAGGTAGAGGGTGAGGTATGTAGCCTCCCAGTGTATGTAGTTTTTCCCTAGGTGAGATGTGTAGTTTTCCTATTGAGATGTGATATTTTCCCACTGAGATGTAGTTTTTCCCAGTGAGAGGTGTAGTTTTCCCACTGGAGATTGGGTATGTGTAGTTTCCCTAGTGATAGTTTCAGTATAGTTTCCATTGAGAGGTATGTAGTTTTTTCCTAATGAGAGGTGATATGTAGTTTTCTTAGCTGAGGTGGGTATGTAGTTTTTCCCAGAGAGGTATGGTTCTAGCTGAGAGGTGAGGTAGTTTTTCTCTGATGAGAGGTGAGGTATGTAGTTTGGCTGAGAGGTGAGGTATGTGGTTTTTCTCTAGCTGAGAGGTGAGGTATGTTTTTCCACTGTGAGAGGTGAGGTATTATTTTTTTTCCTAGCTGAGATGTAGTTTTCCCAGGTGAGGTGAGGTATGTGTAGTTTTCCTAGCTGAGAGGTGAGGTATGTGTATTTTTCCCCAATGAGAGGTGTGTCTCTTCCTAGCTGAGAGATGTGTCTCACCGCGACAAAGGTGTACCATAATATATACAAACTCGAACCTATGTCCTGAGGGTGAGGGTGAGAACAGGTGGTTGGGTGAGAGAACAGGTGATGGGGTGAGAGAACAGGTGATGGGGTGAGAGAACAGGTGATGGGGTGAGAGAACAGGTGGTTGGGTGAGAACAGGTGATGGGTGAGAGAACAGGTGGTGGGGTGAGAACAGGTGGGGGTGAGAGTGTGGGAATGCACTGGGTAGTTATCGTGGGAAGGGAGACAGAGGGAGAGAGATATCCAGTATCTCTCCCGGCGACACAACTCAATATCTAGTTATAAAAGAAAAATCGAACCCGTGTCCTCAAGTAAACACGGAGAGAGGGTAGATAAAATGGAGATGGTATTATATAACGCCGGTGCTGGAAAAAAAAGAGCCTGGCGGAAGTTTGCCTGTCGTAATGGGTGTATGAACGCCAGACGATGTGTGTTTTGGTCGTGCTGGCGTTACCTTGAGGGAAGGAAGATGTGTGTGTGTAAGATTAGATTTGGCACTTTGCCTAGTGTCACGCGGTGCCTTGGTCATTAGCGCTACTCATGATGTTGATACATACATACATACATACTCATACATACATATATACATACACACTCTCTCTCTCTCTCTCTCTCTCTCTCAGTAATGACTTCCGTGCCCACACAGTTTCTCCCGCCTCTTGTGTAGTCATAATTAAGTGTCGGAAGTATCTCAAAAGCTTATTATAATTAACGATATGTGCGGCCCTTTGGTGTGCCTTTTATCCACATTTCTCAGCCAATACTTCAAGTACCACCTCGACCATCTCACCCTCGACCATCCTCACTTTTCGACTGTCTGCCTCGACCATCTCAACCTCGACTGTCTCACCCTCGACCATCTCACCCTTGACCATCTCACCTTCGACCGTCTCACCCTCGACCGTCTCACCTCGACCATCTACCCACCTCGACCGTCTCACTCCTCGACCATCTCACCCTCGACCATCTCACCCTCGACCGTCTTTACCTCGACCATCTCACCTCGACCGTCTCACCTCGACCGTCTCACCTCGACCATCCTCACCTCGACCGTCTCACCTCGACCATCTCACCTCGACCATCTCACCTTCGACTGTCTCACCCTCGACCGTCTCACTCTGACCATCTCACCCTCGACCGTCTCACTCGACCATCTCCACCTCGACCATCTCACCCTCGACCGTCTCCACCCTCGACCGTCTTCACTCCTCGACTGTCTCACCCTCGACCGCTCCTGCCCTCGACCATCTCACCCTCGACCTCATTCACTTTCATCTCGCCTCGACCGTCTCACCTCGACCATCTCAATCCTCGACCATTCACCCTGACCGTCTTCACCTGACTGTCTCACCCTCGACTGTCTCACATCTCGACCGTCTTAACCTCGACCATCTCTACCTCGACCATCTCGCCTCGACTGTCTCGCTCCCTCGACCATCTCACCCTCGACCATCTCACCTCGACCGTCTCGCCTCGACCATCTCACCTCGACCGTCTCACCTCGACCGTCTCACCCTCGACTGTCTCTACCTCGACCATCTCGCCTCGACCATCTCACCCTCGACCGTCTCACCTCGACCGTCTCACCTCGACTGTCTCCTCGACCATCTCTCACCTCGACCGTCTCACCTCGACCGTCTCACCTCGACCGTCTCACTCGACCGTCTCACCTCGACCATCTCTCCTCGACTGTCTCAACCTCGACCATCTCACCTCGACCATCTTACCTTGACCGTCTCACCCTCGACCATTCACCTCGACCGTCTCACCTCGACCATCTCATACCTCGACTGTCTCACCCTCGACCGTCTCACCTCGACCATCTCACCTCGACCATTCACTCGACCGTCTTGCCTCGACCATCTCACCTGACTGTTCACCCTCGACTGTCTCACCTCTCGACCGTTCACCTCGACCATCTCGCCTCGACCATCTACCTCGACTGTCTTCACCTCGACCGTCTCACCTCGACCATCTTCACCCTCGACCGTCTCACCTCGACTGTCTCATCCTCGACCATCTCACCTCGACCATCTCACCTCGACCGTCTCCACCCTCGACTGTCTCACCTCGACCGTCTCAATTCACCACTCGACCGTCTCACCTCGACCGTCTCAACCTCGACTGTCTTAACCTCGACTCCCACCTCGACCGTCTTCACCTCGACTGTCTCACCTCGACCGTCTCACCTTCGACCTCTCAATCTCGACTGTCTCAACTCGACTGTTCAACCTCGACTGTCTCCACCTCGACATCTTCACCTCGACGTCTACCCTCGACTGTTCCTCGACTGTCTCACCTCGACTGTCTCACTCGACTGTTTCATCTCGACTGTCTCTACCCTCGACTGTCTCAATCTCGACCGTCTCTACCCTCGACTGTCTCAACTCGACCGTCTCACCCTCGACTGTCTCTCTTCGACCGTCTCACCTCGACTGTCTCAACCTCGACCGTCTCACCTCGACCGTCTCACCCTCGACCGTCTCACCTCGACTGTCTCACTCGACCGTCTCACCCTCGACCGTTCCACCTCGACCGTCTCCACCTCGACCGTCTCCACCTCGACCATCTCACCCTCGACCGTCTCACCTCGACTGTCTCTCACCCTCGACCGTCTCACCTCGACCGTCTCACCTCGACCGTCTCACCCTCGACCGTCTACCCTCGACCGTCTCTCATCTCGACCGCTCCCCACCTCGACCGTCCCACCTCGACCGTCTCTACCCTCGACTGTCTCACCTCGACCATCTCACCCTCGACCGTCTCACCCTCGACCATCTCACCTCGACCGTCTCACCCTCGACCGTCTCACCTCGACCATCTCACCTCGACCATCTCACCTCGACCATCTCACCTCGACTGTCTCACCTCGACCATCTCACCCTCGACTGTTCACCCTCGACTGTCTCTACCCTCGACCGTCTCTACCTCGACTGTCTCACCTCGACCATCTCACCTCGACCATCTCATCCTCGAACCGTCTTGCCCTTCGACCATCTCACCCTCGACCGTCTCTACCTCGACCGTCTCACTCGACTGTCTCTCACCTCGACCATCTCACCCTCGACCATCTCACCTCGACCATCTCCTCGACCGTCTGCCCTCGACCATTCAATCCTCGACCTGTCTCCACCCTCGACCGTCTCACCTCGACCGTCTCACCTCGACCATCTCGCCCTCGACCATCTTCATTCTCGACTGTCTCACCTCGACCGTCTCTACCTCGACTGTCTCACCTCGACCATCTCACTCGACCGTCTCACCTCGACCATTCTACCCTCGACCGTCTCACCCTCGACTGTCTCACCTCGACCGTCTCACCTCGACTGATCTCACCCTCGACCATCTTGCCCTCGACTGTCTCACCTCGACTAGCTCACATACATTCCACTCGACCGTCTCACTCGACCATCTCACTCGACTGTCTCACCTCGACCATCTCAACCCTCGACTGTCTCACACCTCGACTGTCTTTACCTCGACCATCTCCACCTCGACCATCTCAACCTCGACCGTCTTTGCCCTCGACCATCTCCACTTTCGACTGTTCCCCACCTCGACTGTCTCACACCTCGACCGTCTCACCCTCGACCATCTCTACCCTCGACCATCCTCACCTCGACTGTCTTCACCTCGACCGTCTCACCCTCGACCATCTCACCCTCGACCGTCTCACCCTCGACCGTCTCCATTCTCGACCATCTCACCTCGACCGTCTCACCCTCGACCGTCTCACCCTCGACCATCTTCACCTCGACCGTCTCCCCTCGACCGATCTCACACCTCGACCGTCTCCACCCTCGACCATCTTCACCCTCGACCGTCTCCATTCTCGACCGTCTCACCCTCGACTGTCCTTCACCTCGACCATCTCACCCCTCGACCGTCTCACCTCGACCGTCTCCACCTCGACCATCTCACCTCGACTGTCTCTACCTCGACCGTCTCACACCTCGACCGTCTCACCTCGACCGTCTCACCTCGACCATCTCACCCTCGACCGTCTCACCTCGACCGTCCTCACTCTCGACTGTCTCACCCTGACTGTCTCCCCACCCTCGACCGTCTCACCTCGACCGTCTCACACCTCGACCGTCTCTCACCTCGACCGTCTCACCTCGACCGTCTCACCTCGACCGTCTCACCTCGACCATCTCACCCTCGACCGTCTCACCCTCGACTGTCCTCACCCTCGACCGTCTCACCCTCGACCGTCTCACCCTGACGTCTCACCTCGACCGTCTCAACCTCGACCATCTACCCTCGACCGTCTCACCTCGACCATCTCACCTCGACTGTCTCACCCTCGACCGTCTCAATTCTCGACCGTCTCTACCTCGACCGTCTCACCTCGACCGTCTCACCCTCGACCGTCTCAACCTCGACCATCTCACCCTCGACCGTCTCACCTCGACCGTCTTACCTCGACTGTCTCACCTCGACCGTCTCACCTCGACCGTCTCACACTCGACCATCTCACCTCGACTGTCTCACCCTCGACTGTCTCACCCTCGACCGTCTCACCCTCGACCATCTCATTCCTCGACCGTCTCAACCTCGACTATCTCACCTCGACCGTCTCACCTCGACTGTCTCTAACCCTCGACCGTCTCACCTCGACCGTCTCACCTCGACCATCTCACCCTCGACTGTCTCACCCTCGACCATCTCACCCTCGACTGTCTTCACCTCGACTGTCTCACCTCGACCATCTCCACCTCGACCATCTCACCCTCGACCATCTCACCTCGACCGTCTCACCCTCGACCATCTCACCCTCGACCGTCTCTCACCTCGACCGTCTCCACCTCTCACTTCTCACCCTCGACCGTCTCACCTCGACCGTCTCACCTCGACCATCTCACTCGACCATCTCACCTCGACTCGTCTCGACCGTCTCACCTCGACCATCTCACCTCGACTGTCTCACCTCGACCGTCTCACCTCGACCGTCCTCACCCTCGACCATCTCACCCTCGACCATCTCACCTCGACCGTCTCACCCTCGACCATCTCACCTCGACCGTCTCACTGACCGCCCCACCTCGACCGTCTCACCCTCGACCATCTCACCTCGACCATCTCACCCGATCTCACCCTCGACCATCTCACCTCGACCATCTCACCTCGACTGTCTCACCCTGACCGTCTCACCTCGACCGTCTCACCTCGACCGTCCCCACCCTCGACCGTCTCACCCTCGACCATCTCACCCTCGACCATCTCACCCTCGGTCGTCTCACCCTCGACCATCTCACCCCCGACCGTCTCACCCTCGACCGTCTCACCCTCGACCGTCTCACCCTCGACCATCTCACCCTCGACCGTCCTACCCTCGACCATCTCAACCTCGACCGTCTCACACCCTCGACTGTCCACCTCGACCGTCTCACCTCGACCATCTCACCCTCGACCGTCTCACCCTCGACCATCCCACCTCGACCATCTCACCCTCGACCGTCTCACCTCGACGCCTCATTCACCATCTCACCTCGACCGTCTCACCCTCGACCATCTCACCCTCGACCGTCTCACCTCGACCATCTTCACCTCGACCGTCTCACCTCGACCGTCTCACCCTCGACCGTCTCACTCGACTGTCCCCACCTCGACCGTCTCTCCCCTCGACCGTCTCACCCTCGACCATCTCACTGACCGTCCTCCTCGACCGTCTCACCTCGACCGTCTCACCTCGACCGTCTCACCCCGACCATCTCACCCTCGACCATCTCACCCTCGACCGTCTCACCTCGACCATCTCACCCTCGACCGTCTCACCTCGACCGTCTCACCTCGACCGTCTCACCTCGACCGTCTCACCCTCGACCATCTCACCTCGACCATCTCTACCTCGACCATCTCACCCCTCGACCGTCTCACCCTCGACCACTCACCTCGACCGTCTCACTGACCGTTCACCTCGACCGTTCACCTCGACCGTCTCACCCTCGACCGTCTCACCCTCGACCGTCTCCCCCTCGACCGTCTCACCCCGACCGTCTCACCCTCGACCATCTCACCTCGACCATCTACCTCGACCGTCTCACCCTCGACTGTCTCACCCTCGACCGTCTCACCCTCGACCGCTCTCACCTCGACCGTCTCGCCCTCGACCATCTCGCCCTCGACCGTCTCACCCTCGAGTGGGTATATGACATGACGTATTTTGTTATTTTTATGAGTTTTGTTATTATTTACTTTTGTTTCATTTTTTCTTTGTTTATATTTGGCTATTTTTTTTGTCTTTGTTCGCCTTTAATGACTAACTGAGGGTGACTTCCCCCCTTGAGGGATATTTTGTTTTATTTTATTTATAGAGAAATAAGGGATAGAGAGAGACAGGGATAGAGAGAATTGGGGTAGACAGATAGGTAAAAGTGGAGGACTAGCCTCTCTCTCACACGCAGGTATGACTAATATTCCGACATTGTGACGTTAATTGCCTCATTATATTGTTAGGACTGGGGTGTAATGGTGAGTGTGGGGGTCTATAGCCATCAGTCGTTATCCTTAGTCTGTTGGTGTGCTGATTTCATTCCTTCCTTCCGTCTGATTGTTTGTTTGTATGTCCTTCTGTTCGTCTGTCTGTCCCTCTGTCATCCTCTCTGCCTTTCTGTTCTTCTATCTGTCCTATCCTTCCTTCCTTCCTTCCTTCCTTCCTTCCTTCCTTATTATTATTATCCCAGCCTCCTACCTGAAACTGCTTACACTGAGAGGCTAAACTTGGCATATTCTGAAGCAAAGGTAAAGATGGGGTTAATCCAGCTTACGTCTTATGACCTGAGAGAGAGAGAGAGAGAGAGAGAGAGAGAGAGAGAGAGAGAGAGAGAGAGAGAGCAAATTAGGTCAAGGAGCTCTGTGGCAGCGAAGTTATAACTCAGCTTAGATGGATCTGATGGTGGATTGGATCTCGAGATGAATTGTGAGGGATCTGATTGGCTGTTTCAGGAGATCTGAGGCGTTTTAAGGGGATTTGATTGGCTTTTAAAGAATTGATTGGTTTTAAAGGGATTTAATTGGTTTTCAAGGAGATCGGATTCGTTCTTATGGGGCACGTGAACTACTGCTAAGAGGATCCAACCCCCAGTGGTTATTAATGGAGGTTCAACGTCACTCTGGCGGGCTTCAACACACACCTAGTAGGATTAGCTGGCGAAATCCTGACCTAGTATTTACGTTCTTCAAAAAGGTCCCGGATTCAGTCGGATTCTCACGGTGATATCGCTCCGTTTTTCTTGGATTTTATGATGATTTCTATATGGAAGATGATTGTTGTTTTTTTAATAATTTAGATGTTTAGTGTGTTTTTATAGGTAGTTTATATAGAATTTAGTCTTTATATGCTTTTCGTGTTATTGATGTCAAGGGTGTAAGGTTAATTTAGGTTAGGTTAGTTTCAGGTCAGGTCAGGTCCCCATACCTACCAATCCCTTACCTACATTCCCTCACCTACCACTCTCTCTCTCTCTCTCTAAGCACGAACACAAAGGGGAATTCCGGCTTACCAAGGACAAACATAACTGACAGAGGTAACTTAAACACCACAGGGATATCAAGGACACGTACACCAAGGGAAATACTTCAACGACTCAGGAATCAAGAACACGGACCGTAGTGGGGGGGGGGGATACGTCAGCGCCACAGGGTTATCAAGGACACGCTAGAGTAATATCAAGAACACGGACCATAGGGGGTGAGATATGTCAACGTCACAGTAATAAATATCAAGGACACGTACGTAAGGATATCAAGAACACGTACCATAGATATCTTAACGCCACAGGAATAAATATCAAGGACACGTACGTAAGGATATCAAGGACACGTAGAGTATTCCTTCGCCGTGACAGTTCAGAGATGCAAAAATGTCGAATTCGTTTTATTGGCTACATTGATTGCATTTTTAGTTCCTTCTCTGTGCGAGTGAAGGAAGGGTTGGTGAATTGGTGTGTCTGTCTTCCTGCTCTCCTTCCTTCCTTCCTTCCTTACGTCCTTCCCTCCTTCTTTCCTTCCCAACGTCCTTCCTTCCTTTCTTCCTTCTGTGACTCTCTGATGAAGCAAGTTCTTTTCATTGGTAATTCTTGTCTTCGTAGTGATGACGCGTAAGTTTGTGGCAGTAGGTGTAGTCTGTCTGCATCTGTCTGTCTGTCTGTCTGTTTGGTCGGGTCTGTCTGGTAAGATGTCTATCTGTCTGACTGGCTGTCTAACGAGATATCTGTCAGTTTGTTGGACTTTTGGCTGTCTGTGGAGATGCCTGTGTGACTGTCTGATAGGATGTCTGTCTATCTGTCTGGCTGGCTGTCTAACGGGATATCTGTCAGTCTGACTTTTGGCTGTCTGACGAGATGTCTATCTGTCTGTGTCTGTCTGTCTAGCTTTAGGTTGTCTGACGGGATGTTTGTCTATCATTCTGGCTGGCTGTCTAACAAGATATCTGTCGGGCTTTTTGGCTGTCTGGCGGGATGGTAGTATATCTGTCTGTCTGTCTGTCTGTCTGGCTGGCTGGCTGGGTAGCAAGAGGAAGCAGCGTGGCCGAAACTACACAAGACCGCCTTCATTTCCTTAACCACAAGGCCAGGTACCCACTCACAGCTGGGTGGACTGAGGGCGCCCTATACGTGACCCCCCAACGACCCTTAGAGCAGGAGATGAACGCACTATCCACTCGAGGGAGGGTTTCAACATCCAGGGAAGAGGGGGAAGGGGGGTTTAACATCCAGGGAAGAGGGGAAGGTTTAACATCCAGGGAAGGGGAAGGGGCTTTAACATCCAGGGAAGAGGGAGAAGGGGTTTAACATCCAGGGAAGAGGGGAAGGGGGCTAACATCCAGGAAGAGGGGAAGGGGTTTAACATCCAGGGGAGTAGGGGGATGGTGTTCAACATTCAGGGAGAGGGAGGTTCAGCATTCAGGAGAAATGGAGGGGTTTCAACATCCTGGGAGAAAAGGAAGAAGGGTTCAACATCTAGGGGGAGAAACAGGGAAGTGTTCTACAGAGAAAGAGAGAGAGAGAGAGAGACCTACCTCCGCTTGTTACCCGTGTATTAAAGGAGCCTCGTTAGGGCACTGATCCAAGTCGTCAACGGTGAAGAAACTCGACCAGTGAGTAGCGTCCTCCTGTTGACTCCGGGTGTCTTACTGACTGTCCCGTGTGTTGGTCTGGGTCGTGGCCTGGGAAGATTATGGCCCCCCTCCTCCTCCTCCTCCCTCCTCCTCCCTCCCTCCCTCCCTCCTCTCTTCCTCCTCCTGCTCCTCCTCTTCGTCTACCTCCTCCTTCCCTTCTTGTCCTCTTCTTTGTTTCCCCTTCTCTGCCTCGTCTTCCTCCCTCTTCCTCATCGTCTAAATCTTCCTTCGCCTCCTTCAAGTGTCGTAGTCAGGTAAACCCACCCAACCCAACCCTAACCCAACCCCACCTCACCCCCACCGCACCCAGACCCCACCCCACCCCACCCCACCCCACCCCAACCCCACCCCACCCCAGACCCCACCCCAGACCCCACCCCACCCTAGACCCCACCCCACCCCACCCTAACCCACCTCTTATTCCTATTGGGTGTTGACAGGTTATTACAAGGGTGAAAGTTGAAACTGTCACCTAATTAGTTTTCCTTCCCCTCTCACCTATATACCTGTCGTTGGTATACGTGTATTTTGGAGGTGTATATCCAGTTATGTATATTTGGGGTATATCTAGGTGTGTGTATTAGGGTATGTATATTTTGGTGTATATATCTAAGTATGTATTAAATTTTGGTATATATGTAGGTTTATATGTTATATTGATACAGTTAATTGCTTATATCCTCTTAATTTTTCGTTCATTTCTCACAATTGATCATAGATAAGAGTCTACATTGTAATATATTGAACAAGACTTCCTTATATTTTCCTTCGTTTGTCATAATTAACGATTAGATTAATATTGTTCTTGACAGTAATAGGAACATTATGAACATAAAAATTTCGTGGTAGAAGTTACGGATCTTAGTCGACAAAGTAACATAATGAACAAATAACATTATGAACAAAGTAACATTATGAACAAGATTTTTTCGTTCACTTGTCAGAAGTTATGGATCTTAGTCGACAAAGTAACATAAATGAACAAGTAACATTATGAACAAGTAACATTATGAACAAAGTAACATTATGAACAAGTAACATTATGAACAAGCTACTTTTTAATTTCTCATTTGTCAGAAGTGATGACGTGTATTCGTATAATCATGTGAAGGTGTGGTTAAGCTACCTGGGTGGTGGTGGTGGTGGTGTGAGAGTGACAGCTCTAAGTGGGAAAGTTCTCCCGGTGCCTGGAGACGCTGTGTGTAACTACGTCTGTCTCCTAGTGATGGTTGGAGGCTGTGTGTAACTACGTCTGTCTCCTAGTGATGGTTGGAGGCTGTGTGTAACTACGTCTGTCTCCTAATGATGGTTGGAGGCTGTGTGACTACTTCTGTCTCTAGTGATGGTTGGAGGCTGTGTGTAACTACGTCTGTCTCCTAGTGATGGTTGGAGGCTGTGTAACTACGTCTGTCTCCTAGTTGTGGTTGGAGGCTGTGTGTAACTACGTCTGTCTCCTAGTGATGGTTGGAAGCTGAGGTAACTACGTCTGTCTCCTAGTGATGGTTGAGGCTGTGTGTAACTACGTCTGTCTCCTAGTGATGGTTGGAGGCTGTGTGTAACTACGTCTGTCTCCTAGTGATGGTTGGAGGCTGTGTGTAACTACGTCTGTCTCCTAGTGATGGTTGAGGCTGAGTAACTACGTCTGTCTCAGTGATGGTTGGAGGCTGTGTAACTACGTCTGTCTCCTAGTGATGGTGAGCTGTGTGAACTACGTCTGTCTCCTAGTGATGGTTTGAAGCGAGGTAACTACGTCTGTCTCTAGTGATGGTTGAGGCTGTGTGTAATCACGTCTGTCTCCTAGTGATGGTTGAGGCGTGTGTAACCAGTCTGTCTCCTAGTGATGGTTGAGGTGAACTACGTCTCCCTAGTGATGGTTGAGGCTGTGTGTGACTACGTCTGTCTCCTAGTGATGGTTGGAAGCTGAGTGTAACTACGTCTGTCTCTAGTGATGGTTGGAGGCTGTGTAACTACGTCTGTCTCCTAGTGATGGTTGAGGCTGTCTGTTCCTAGTGATGGTTGAGGCTGTGTGTAACTACGTCTGTCTCCTGTGGAGGCTAACTACTGTCCTAGTGATGGTTGGAGGCTGAGGTAACTACGTCTGTCTCCTAGTGATGGTTGGAGGCTGTGTAACTACGTCTGTCTCCTAGTGATGTTGGAGGCTGTGTAACTACGTCTGTCTCCTAGTGATGGTTGGAGGCTGTGTGTAACTACGTCTGTCTCCTAGTGATGGTTGAGCTGTAACTACGTCTGTCTCCTAGTGATGGTTGGAAGCTGAGTGTAACTACGTCTGTCTCCTAGTGATGGTTGAGGCTGTGTAACTACGTCTGTCTCCTAGTGATGGTTGAGGCTGTGTGTAACTACGTCTGTCTCCTAGTGATGGTTGGAGGCTGTGTGTAACTACGTCTGTCTCCTAGTGATGGTTGGAAGCTGAGTGTAACTACGTCTGTCTCCTAGTGATGGTTGGAGGCTGTGTGTAACTACGTCTGTCTCTAGTGATGGTTGGAAGCTGAGTGTAACTACGTCTGTCTCCCTAGTGATGGTTGGAGGCTGTGTGTAACTACGTCTGTCTCTAGTGATGGTTGGAAGCTGAGTGTAACTACGTCTGTCTCTAGTGATGGTTGGAGGCTGTAACATGTCTTCCCTAGTGATGGTTGGAAGCTGAGTAACTACGTCTGTCTCCTAGTGATGGTTGGAGGCTGTGTGTAACTACGTCTGTCTCTAGTGATGGTTGGAGGCTGTGTAACTACGTCTGTCTCCTAGTGATGGTTGAGGCTGTGTGTAACTACGTCTGTCTCGCATGGTTGGAGGCTGTGTGTAACTACGTCTGTCTCCTAGTGATGGTTGAGGCTGTATGTAATCACGTCTGTCTCTAATGATGGTTGGGAGGTTGTGTGTAACTACGTCTGTCTCCTAATGATGGTTGGAGGCTGTGTAACTACGTCTGTCTCCTAACGATGGTTGGAGGCTGTGTGTAACTACGTCTGTCTCCTAGTGATGGTTGGAGGCTGTATAACTACGTCTGTCTCTAATGATGGTTGAGGCTGTGTAATACGTCTGTCTCCTAATGATGTTGAGGTTGTGTAACTACGTCTGCTCCTAAATGGTTGGAGGTTGTGTAACTACGTCTGTCTCCTAGTGATGGTTGGAGGCTGTGTGTAACTACGTCTGTCTCCTAATGATGGTTGGAGGCTGTGTGTAACTACGTCTGTCTCCTAGTGATGGTTGAGGTTGTGTAACTACGTCTGTCTCCTAGTGATGGTTGGAGGCTGTGTGTAACTACGTCTGTCTCTAGTGATGGTTGAGGCTGAACTACGTCTGCTCCTAGTGATGGTTGGAGGTTGTGTGTAACTCCGTCTGTCTCCTAGTGATGGTTGGAGGTTGTGTGTAACTACGTCTGTCTCTAATGATGGTTGAGGCTGTGTGTAACTACGTCTGTCTCCTGTGATGGTTGGAGGTTGTAACTACGTCTGTCTCTAGTGATGGTTGGAGTTGTGTAACTCTGCCTGTCTCCTAGTGATGGTTGGAGGTTGTGTGTAACTACGTCTGTCTCCTAATGATGGTTGGAGGCTGTGTGTAACTACGTCTGTCCCTAACGATGGTTGGAGGCTGTGTGTAACTCCGTCTGTCTCTAGTGATGGTTGGAGGTTGCAAACGTCTGTCTCTAATGATGGAGGCTGTGTAACTACGTCTGTCTCCTATGATGGTTGGAGGCTGTGTGTAACTACGTCTGTCTCCTAACGATGGTTGAGGCTGTGTGTAACTACGTCTGTCTCCTAGTGATGGTTGGAGGTTGTGTAACTACGTCTGTCTCCTAGTGATGGTTGGAGGCTGTGTGTAACTACGTCTGTCTCCTAACGATGGTTGGAGGCTGTGTGTAACTACGTCTGTCTCCTAGTGATGGTTGGAGGCTGTGTGTAACTACGTCTGTCTCCTAACGATGGTTGGAGGCTGTGTGTAACACGTCTGTCTCTAGTGATGGTTGGAGGCTGTGTAACTACGTCTGTCT
Source organism: Homarus americanus (assembly GCF_018991925.1). Taxonomy (NCBI): domain Eukaryota; kingdom Metazoa; phylum Arthropoda; class Malacostraca; order Decapoda; family Nephropidae; genus Homarus; species Homarus americanus. The sequence continues at coordinate 5,042,392 of NW_024755060.1, forward strand.
CCTAATGATGTGAGGTTGTAACTACGTCTGTCTCCTAGTGATGGTTGAGGCTGTGTGTAACTACGTCTGTCTCCTAATGATGGTTGGAGGCTGTTAACTACGTCTGTCTCCTAGTGATGGTTGGAGGCTGAACTACGTCTGTCTCCTAGTGATGGTTGGAGGCTGTGTGTAACTACGTCTGTCTCCTAATGATGGTTGGAGGCTGTGTGTAACTACGTCTGTCTCCTAGTGATGGTTGGAGGCTGTGTAACTACGTCTGTCTCTAACGATGGTTGAGGCTGTGTAACTACGTCTGTCTCTAGTGATGGTTGGGGCTGTGTACTACGTCTGTCTCCAACGATGGTTGGAGGCTGTGTGTAACCGTCTGTCTCCTAGTGATGGTTGGAGGCTGTGTGTAACTACGTCTGTCTCCTAACGATGGTTGGAGGCTGTGTGTAACTACGTCTGTCTCCTAGTGATGGTTGGAGGTTTAATTCGATTTTAGGTTTAATATCTTACCAAGGGTTTAATTCGGTTTTGGTTTTAACTTATTAAACGGTTTAGGTTCGTTTAGGTCTTGGTTTTAACATGGTGTTTTATTTGGCCTCTACTCCTGAAGGGGGTTTAACTAGTCCTAACACTTTCAAGGGATTAAACCAGACCTTAATCCTGGTGGGTTAGTTTAGGTTAGGTCTTGGTTTTAACATCTCAACATGGTGTTTTAAACCAGACCTTATTCCTGGCGGGTCTTGAGATGGTCTTGGCGTCTACGAGGGCTTAAAAAAAACCTAAAGCCGATTTCAACTTAGGACGGATCCTCAGCCGGGTTTTTGAGCTCCTTAAGCCCTACCATTTGTCTTGTCTCTACCACGGCTTTTAAGATTATCTACCCCTCCCCTTTACTACCCTCCTTACTACCCCTCCCCTTTACTTCCTCTCCTCCCCCTCCCATCTTCTTACTTCCTGTTCCATCCCTTCCAAACTCGTCCCTATTTCTCTTCCTTCCCTCCTCTTTCTTTTTCTCACTCCTCCTCCCTTCCTTCCCACTTACTTCCCTTTACTTTCCCCACTGCCAATCATCTGCCAGGGTCTCAGGGCGTCTTAAATCCTTCCGGGTACTCTCAGGTTATCCCAGGTCCTCTTAGGGTGTCCCAGGTCCTCTCAGGATGTCTCAGGATGTCTCGGTTACTCTAGGGTGTCTCAGCTCCTCTCAGGGTGGTGGGTCAAGATGGCTTCCCTCAAGGCAGTTTTTGTGGGAGTTGTGTGGGTGGGGAGGTGAGTGTGGGAGAGGTGGGGTGCTAGAGTGGGGTGGTGGGTTGGGGTGGGATGCTGATGGGGAGGAGGAGGTGGTGGGAGGTGAGTGTGGGAGGTGGGGTGCTGGAGTGGGAGGGAGTGTGTGGGAGAGGGTGGGGTGCTGGGGTGGGGAGGAGAGGAGAGGTGGGTGGGGAGGTGAGTGGAGAGAGGTGGGGTGCGGGGTGGGGAGGTGAGTGGGAGAGGGGTGCTGGGTGGGAGGTGAGTGTGGGAGAGGTGGTGCTGGGGTGGGAGGAGGGGAGGTGGGATGCTAGAGTGGGAGGTGAGGGGAGATGTGGGGTGCTGAGTGGGGAGGTGAGTGTGGGAGGTGGGGTGCTGGGGTGGGGAGGTGAGGGAGAGGTGGGATGCTAGAGTGGGGAGGTGAGTGTGGGAGAGGTGCTGGAGTGGGGAGGAGGGGGGTGCTGGGTGGGGAGGTATGTGGGAGAGGTGGGGTGCTGGGTGGGGAGGTGAGTGTGGGAGAGGTGGGGTGCTGGAGTGGGGAGGGAGTGGGAGAGGTGGGGTGCTGGTGGGGAGGAGTGGGGAGAGGTGGGTGCTGGGTGGAGAGGTGGGGTGCTGGAGTGGGGAGGTGAGTGTGGGAGAGGTGGGGTGCTGAGTGGGGAGGAGGGGGAGGTGGCTGTTGGGGTGGGAGGTGAGTGTGAGAGGTGGGGTGCTGAGTGGGGAGGTGAGTGGGAGAGGTGTTGGAGTGGGGAGGTGAGGTGGGAGAGGTGGTGCTGGATTGTGGTGTGATTTCCGTTGGGTATGAAATGCACTCTCCCTCTCTCTGGGACTAATTGAGACTTGCTCTATATTGAGAGCTGTCTTTATCTCACGCTCCCAGGGCTTGATGTCTCAGATAGTCTCATTTGAGCTGGGAGTCGCGCTTTATCTCGGGAATCTTATCTCAGCTCTCAGGGGCTATGATGCGACTCTCGCTCGGTTCGGAACCTTTCTACTTGTCTTGGCTCACTCCCAGGCTTTAGCTTATCCCCGCCCCTGCCCCACCACGCCCCACCCCGCCACGCCCCACCCCACCCCAACTTGCCCTGTCTTCCTTCTAGTCCTTACCCATCCACCTGTCCCATCCCCCTACTCCCTCCCTTCCCCGTCCTGTCTACCCCTCCTCATCCATCCCCACCCACCTTGTCTTCCTTTTCCCCTCTCTCTCCCCCATATCCTCCTCCTGCACTTCACCTTTCCCCACCACCTCGTTCCCCTTCCTTCCTTCCTTCTTCCTTCCACCTCATCCCCTTTAACCACCTCCCCTCCCCACCATTGTCCCCCGTCTGTCTGTTAAGTGAACGTAACTAGTTTAGATAAGTCCCGCCTAAGTTTGATGCCATATTACTAACTTATAATTGTGTTATAGGATAATTTGCAGGTTATTTTCTAGTTATTTTTGTTATTTTCTTGATTTTTAGGTTTTTTCTTGTTATTTTAGTTTTTCAGATTATTTTCTTATTTTTTGGCCATTTCTTTTTATGGGATAATTTTTAGGTAATATTTTTGTTATTTGGAGGTTATTTTCTTGTTATTTTTTGTGATACATATTAAGGTTATTTATTATTTTATGTGATGGAGGATAATTTTGACGCCATTTTCTTGTTATTTTTATAAAGGATAACTTTAAGACAATATCAGCTTAAATGAGTCTGGGTGAATTGAAAGATCCTTTGAGAATCTACCATACTGTTTCACCTTATGTTAGTGGAGGAAATTAACGTACGGGTCTTTGTGTTTATGGCGTAAGCGAGTTAAAGGTGTTCTTACATCCCTTAATTGGTGTAGGGGAGGAAAGGAAAGGGAAGGAGAGACGAGACTAGAAAATACAGGAGGGAGGATGAAGAAGAAGAAGAGAGAGAGAGAATGATAACTTAATGAGACGGGAGATGAGAGCGAGCAAGAGGAGAGAGAGGAGAGAGAGAGGGGTAGACTGAATGAGAGAGAGAGAGAGAGAGAGAGAGAGAGAGAGAGGTACTTATATTATGGCCGCTACTATCGTCAAGGGACACACCCCATAAGCCACCTTTATTCGGTTACGTTGAGGGAGATGAAACTTGGTGAGAGAGGGGTGGGAGGAGAGAGGGGGAGGAGAAGAGAGAGAGGGGTGAGGGAGGAGAGAGGGGGCGAGGAGAAGAGAGAGAGGGGGGTGAGGAGAGAGAAGGAATAAGGAATTAGAGAGGGAAGAATGAGTGAGAAAGGGGGAAAAGAGAGAAGAAAGAAGTAATGAGAGAGAGAGATAGAGGAAAGAATGAAGGAATGAGAAAGTAAATTTTGGAGAGAGAGAGAGAGGTCTTGGAAGCATAAATATGGCATCACGGTAACTTATGTGGGTCTCGTTATATCAAAGTGACCGTTGTAGTGAGGTCATTGAAAGGTGATGGACCAATTATTGAAAGTGTTGAGGACAGACCAACCTTTTAATCTCGTGTTCATTGTATCTGGGTGGTCGTTATATCCAGGTGATCATTATACCTCAGTGGTCGTAATATCCAAGTGATCATTATACCTCAGTGGTCGTAATGCAAAGGCGATCATCGTATCAAATTTGGTCTTTATATTCAGGTAATCATTATATCAAGCTGGTCATTATACGAAGGTAGTCACTGAAGACATTGTATTAGTAGGAAGAGTAAACGGAAGGTGTAGGAAGAGAACAGACAGAGAGAGTAACAGACAGGTAGAAGAGTAAGACAGGTAGGGAGAGTAAACAAGGTAGGAAGAGTAACAGACAGGTAGAGAGTAACAGACAGGCAGGGAGAGTAACAGACAGGTAGAGTAACAGACAGGTAGGGAGAGTAACAGACAGGTAGGAAGAGTAACAGACAGGTAGGAAGAGTAACAGACAGGTAGGGGAGAGTAACAGACAGGTAGGGAGAGTAACAGACAGGTAAAAGAGTAACAGACAGGTAGGAAGAGTAACAGACAGTAGGGGAAGAGTAACAGACAGGTAGGAAGAGTAACAGACAGGTAGGGAAGAGTAACAGACAGGTAGGAAGAGTAACAGACAGGTAGGAAGAGTAACAGACAGGCAGGAAGAGTAACAGACAGGCAGGAAGAGGTGACAGACAGGCAGGAAGAGTAACAGACAGGTAGGAAGAGTACAGACAGGTAGGAGAGAGTAACAGACAGGTAGGAAGAGAACAGACAGGTAGGGAGAGTAACAGACAGGTAGGAAGAGTAACAGACAGGTAGGGAAGAGTAACAGACAGGTAGGAAGAGTAACAGGTAGGAAGAGTAACAGACAGGTAGGAAGAGTAACAGACAGGTAGGGAAGAGTAACAGACAGGTAGGAAGAGTAACAGACAGGTAGGAAGAGTAACAGACAGGTAGGAAGAGTAACAGACAGGCAGGAAGAGTAACAGACAGGTAGGGAGAGTAACAGACAGGTAGGAAGAGTAACAGACAGGTAGGGAGAGTAACAGACAGGTAGGGAAGAGTAAGACAGGTAGGAAGAGTAACAGACAGGTAGGAAGAGTAACAGACAGGTAGGAAGAGTAACAGACAGGTTGGAAGAGTAACTGACAGGTAGGGTGAGTAACGGACAGGTAAGAGGGGAGGGACGAGGCAGGTACACTTATTGTCACAGCCGGTACCATCATCAAGGCTTTGGTGACCTAAGCCTTCTTTATTGAGCTCGCCTACACCAAGGAATCGAGAACCCCCTTCCCTTCCCTTCTTTCCTCCTTCCTTCTTCCTGCCCTTCTTCCCCCTCCTCTTCATCCTTCCCCCCACCTTTCCCCCTCCTCCTTCCATCTCCTTCTTCCTTCCTCTTCCCATTCCATCCCCCGCTATGAAGTGTCGTTGCTGTTGTGGTACTTGTTGTTGTGTTTGCTGTGGTAGGCGTTGTTGTCGTTATATTTAATCCGTCAAATTAATCTAATCGTCGTCTCTGGGATTAATCTGTGCTTAGGTTATGTATACCTATACCTTAGTTAATCCTGTCTCAATTTACTGTACATTTAACGTTTGTTGTCAGGTGTGTAGAGAGAAGCTACCGTGTCCACCCTTATTAGGACACCAGACACCCTACTGCTGCCAGGGAGAGGATTAGGGAGTTCCAGGAGGTGGGGAGGAAGGGGGATTAGGTGGAGAGGGAGGAGGTAGGTGGGGGATTAGGAGGTGGGGAGGAAGTGTGGGGATTAGATGGAAAGGGAGAGGTAGGTTGGGGGGATTAGGAGGTGGGGAGGAAGTGGGGATTAGATGGGAAAGGGAGGTGAGGTAGGGTGGGGGGGGATTAGGAGGTGGGGAGGAAGTGTGGGGATTAGGTGGAGAGGGAGGTGAGGTAGGTGGGAGGGATTAGGAGGTGGGGGAGGAAGGTGGGGATTAGGTGGAGAGGGAGGTGAGGTAGGTGGGGAGGATTAGGAGGTGGGGGAGGAAGTGTGGGGATTAGGTGGAGAGGGAGGTGAGGTAGGGTGGGGGGATTAGGAGGTGGGGAGGAAGGGGATTAGGTGGAGAGGGAGGTGAGGTAGGTGGGAGGATTAGGAGGTGGGGAGGAAGTGTGGGGATTAGGTGGAGAGGGAGGTGAGGGGGTGGGGAGGATTAGGAGGTGGTGTGAGAGAATAGGTGAGGTAGGAGTGAAGGCATTAGGTGAGGAGTGCCATCCTTAACGGCACCTGTAGTGTACCGGTTAGGTGATGTGTAGAGGCGTCATCTAGCAGGTGTTGAGGGTAATTATGCCCCTCACCTTGGCTCACCTGGCTGGCTGGGGCTCTCATGCATAAGGCCTTTAAACTGATGAAATAAATGTATGTAGAGTCTCAGTGTAATTTGGACGCCATTTTGTGTATCTTGAGGTGTTAGTTGTCAGGTATTGGTGCTGATTAATCGGGCTCTGTAGGTAAGGTATAGTCTGGGTAAATTCTGACGCCATTTTGGATTTGCTCTTACGATTGCAGGGACAAATTTAACCTAATGTGTGAAATTTTACGTAAGAACCTTTGAGAATTCGGCTTCGGGATTTTTCTTTCATGTGCCGTCAGTGAGTCTGTGTGTCTGTCTATGTTAGTGATAGTTTATTATGGTTAGACAGACAGAGAGGAGAGGAATAAAGATGGAAGAGGAAGAAAATAGAATATAAAGGATAAAATAGGAGAAGGTAGAGAGAGAAAATTAATGTTTTATGTCGCAAGAGAGAGAGAGAGTGTGTGTGTGTGTGTGTGTGTGTGTGTGTGTGTGTGTGTGTCGACCTTATCCACGTCGTCCTTTGTCCTCTTTAATCCTGTACGACCTTATCCACGCCGTATTGCCCTTCTGGTTAACGCTGTGAGACGTCCTATTTTTAGCCTGTAGGACCCCTGGTGACTGTATCCTCCACGCCCCATTGTGTCTCTCTGGTCAAGTCTCTAAGGACATCTCATGTATTATGGCTGGCCTCCTTCTCCTCGCCTCAGTGTCCCTAAGGATCTCTCTCTCTCTCTCTCTCTCTCTCCCTCTTTCGCTTTTATACCTTTTATTCAATTATTCTCCTCTCCTTCCTTCCTTCCTTCCTTCCTTCCTTCTCCTTTATCTACCTAACCTTTCGCCTCTCTATCCATCTTCGTTTCTCCGATTTTATCAAATATTTCTGGTTTTATGCTTCTTTGCTGTTTTATTCAATTATTTTTCTCTCCCTTCTTTCTTCTTCTTTATCCCATCATTCGTTCCTCCGATATTATCATGTTTTCCTCTTTCTCTTGCTCTCGTATTTTTCCTCTATCCAATTCTATTATTTTGTGTCCTGTTTTCTTGTCGCTTCTTCTTTACTCTTCCATTATTCTCTCTCTTTATTATTCCTTTCTCTTATATCCACCCATTCTCTTTCACCACCTTATTTTCTTCTCTCTTTTTTGTCTTATTCCCCTATTCCCTTATCTAGCCAGTCTTCTGCATTATTTTATTCCGTCTTTATCCAATTATTCTTTTCCACCTCTTCGTTATTCCGTCTCTCTCTCTCCCCCCCCCTTCTCTTCACTTCTCTCCAGTTCCCAATAATTCTCCTATGTCATTATCCTCCCCATCCACTTCTCATTCTTCCCTCCCATCTCCTCTTCTCCTCTCTCCCTCTTTCCTCCCCTCTCCCCTACTCCCCAATAAATCTCTTATATGTCATTATACTCTCGTCCACCTCTCAATCTTCCCTTTCCCCCTTCTCCCCTTTCCCCTTCTCTCCCCAATTCGCCTCTACAGTATATCATTGTCCTCCGCCCCACCAACAATACTTTCCTTCATGATACACGAGTTACCAATATCCAGCCGTCATGCAGTATTTGATCCAGGTCTTGGCTGGGAATGGGTTACGTAATATACTCCGATAACCACAGTGACTGGCTCCTGCTGTTCGGGTTCGGATTCGATTTTGGGTTCGGTTTCGGGTTCGATTTCGGGTTCGGATTCGATTTTGGGTTCGGGTTGCGATTTGGGTTCGATATTGGGTGCAAGCTGGGATTGGGGTTCGATATTGAGTTTGGGGTTCGATTTTGGGTTAGGATATGGATTTGGGGTTCATTATTGGGTTGGGGGGAGGTCTGAATTTGGATTTTGGGATCGGGTTAGGATTTGGAGTTCGGTTTAAGGTTGGGATTGGTATTCGAATTCAGAGTTTGGATTTGGATTCTCTTCCCTCCCACCCAAGATCCTGAGCCCGCGAAGCTTCAAGGCTTAAACGCACCCGATAGGATGAATTTTTCCGACACACCTTCCCTTCCATCGGGTGTAAGGGATGAGAAAGGAGATAAATTGGCAATATGTTTCATTATTACGAGATGGTCCTTCCTATGTGTGTTTGTTGATGAGACTATTGAGACAAAGTGAGGGGTGTGCAGTAGGTGAGGGGTGTGTTGGTAGGGTGGGGGGTGTGTTGGCAGGTGAGGGGTGTGTTGGTAGGTGAGGGGGTGTACAGGTGAGGGGGGAGTGCTGGTAGGTGAGGGGTGTGTTGGTAGGTGGTGGGGTGTGTTGGTAGGTGAGGGGGTGTGTTGGTAGGTGAGGGGTGTGTTGGTAGGGGTGAGGGGGGTGTGCTGGTAGGGTGAGGAGGTGTGTTGGTAGGGGTGAGGGGTGCAGAGGGTGAGGGGGTGTGGTTGGTAGGTGAGGGGGTGTGTTGGTAGGGTGGGGGGGGTGTGTTGGTAGGTGAGGGGGTGTGTTGGTAGGTGAGGGGTGTGTTGGCAGGTGAGGGGTGCTGGTAGGGTGAGGGGGTGTTGGTAGGTGAGGAGTGTGTTGCAGGGGTGAGGGGTGTGTTGGTAGGCGAGGGGGTGTGTTGCAGGTGAGGGAGTGTGTTGGTAGGTGAGGGGGTGTGTTGGTAGGTGAGGGGTGTTGGTAGGTGAGGGGTGTGTTGGCAGGGTGAGGGGTGTTGGTAGGTGAGGGGTGTGTTGGTAGGTGAGGGGTGTGCTGGTAGGTGAGGGAGTGTGTTGGTAGGTGAGGGGTGTGTTGGTAGGTGAGGGGGTGTTGGTAGGGTGAGGGGGTGTGTTGGTAGGGTGAGGGGGTGTGTTGGTAGGGTGAGGGGTGTGTCTGCTTTTAGATTAAATAAAGGGAGTATCTATGTGAATACGAGGGAGGGAGAAAGTGAGCGAGGTAGTGAGAGCGAGCGAGAGAAGAGGAGGAGAGAGGAGAAAGAGGAGGAGGAGAGGAAGGGAGAAGGAGAGTAAGAATGCAAAGAGAGGGATGAAAAGAAAGAGAGAATGGGAAGGGAGAGAGAAACCGAGGAAAGGAAATATAGAGAGAGGGGGAAGGAGGAGAGAGAGAGAGAGATAACGAGTAGATGGAAGCAACGAGAGACACACACACACACAGAGTCGAGATAGGGACGATTGCCAAACAGGAGGGGAGAGGGGAGGTGAGTGGGATTGAGTGACGTGGTGAGTGGGATTGAATTTGTGAGATATTGGGTGACTGGGTGAGTGGTATTGAGTGACTAGATGGGTGGTATTGAGTGGCTAGGTGAGTGGTAATGAGTGGTCGGGTGAGTGGTATCGTGACCCCCTCTCCACATGGTAACCCGATCACCATAACAAAGTATAGACGATCTTCTTCCCTACCAAGGCTGTTGTGTTGTGCTGTGTCGCTGGGAACTTTTGCTGTCTGTGTTTATCTTTGTCTGTGTGTGTATGTATGTATGTATCTATCTATGTCTGTCTATATCTATGTGTGTATCTATATCTGTCCATTTCTCTATGTCTGTCTGCGTCTGTTTCTAAGTCTGTCTGTCTGTCTGTCGGCTACATCAGAAACGGAAAGAATTAAGTGTTCGTAATGTATGTACTCGTAGGTAATTGACCTTGACCTCCCCAAAGTAATCCTGAAGTTTGGGGTCAAAGGTCAAAGACTAAAGAGCTCTGAGGAAGACCCATCCTCCATCCTCCCTTCCCCATCCCCCCCTCCTGCCTCGTCAGCGGAGTCCCCCAATGGTTATGTTGCCTCCTGTGTTTAGGTGTGTGATTTATGTGACCGTAATTACTCTTGTTGTTGAGATGTGATGAGGGAGTTTAGGAATTATCTGGTGATTTGTGTAGATTATTTTGAGTATTTTGAGAATTTAATTACTTTTATTTTATTTATTTATTTATTTATTTGTTTATTTATTTATTCATGGCTGTGAATTCTTGAAGGGCATTTAGATATGATTCCAATTACTGTTTTAGGCATTTTAAAGACACACGTACCCTTCAACCTCCCAATAACAACGCCAGACGAAGGTTCGCCCACCTCTTTCCTGCAGTGGCGTTCACCTCAACCCCGTAATAACAACGCCAGACGAAGGTTCGCCCACCTCTTTCCTGCAGTGGCGTTCACCAACCCCGTAATAACAACGCCAGACGAAGGTTCGCCCACCTCTTTCCTGCAGTGGCGTTCACCTCAACCCCGTAATAACAACGCCAGACGAAGGTTCGCCCACCTCACGTTATGACCACAAGAGCGTTAGGTTGGACAGCTGCGGAGGTAAACACAGAATCATATTGGTATCGTTTCCTGGCGGGAGAGTTGACCTTTCCCACGGGCCTGTGTGTCTTGTGTGGGGTATTGCTTAGCTTATCCACACAGCTTATAGGGATATCCGCACATTATACAGGTATACCCACACGGTGTACAGGTATACCCACACGGTGTACAGGTATACCCACACGGGTACAGGTATACCCACACGGGGTACAGGTATACCCACACGGGGTACAGGTATACCCACACGGGGTACAGGTATACCCACACGGTGTACAGGTATACCCACACTGTGTACAGGTATACCCACACGGGGTACAGGTATATCCACACAGCTTATAGATATACCCACAACTTACAGATATATCCAGACGGTTTACAGCCACACCAACTTATCTCTACAACCATTTCATTATTTTTGGGTGCGGGTCCTTTAACACCTTCCCCTTTCTCTCACCACCTCCTTCCTTAACACCTTTCCTCTTCTCCTCATCATCTCCTCACTTCCCTCGCCACCTCCCCATTTTCTCCATCTTCCTCATTTTCCCTTTCTCCCTCACCACCTCCTCACTTCCTCGCCACCTCCCTCATTTTCCCTTCTTCCTCATTTTTCCCTCTTCTCCCTCACCACCTCCCCTCCTGTCCAGGGAATTAGCCAGGCGCCATAAACAGCTGGTGTCGAGGAGTAGTTTTCACACGGCCCATACTCCAGTCAGCTGATGGCTCCTTCAAGGCCAACTCCAGCTCCCATAACACTGGCTTGACTCCCATAACATTGGCCTGACTCCGACACCTTCTTTTGTTTTGTTGAGATGTGGGTTATTGACCGAGTGAATGGCCTGGCCTTAGTGAATAACCTAATTAACAATAATTTGACCTAACCTGAACTATCTTAACGTAACTGATCTGACCTGACTTGACCTAGCCTGGCCTTAGTGGATTACTTAACCTAACAATAATTTGACCTAACCTGAACTATCTTAACGTAAGTGATCTGACCTGACTTGACCTAGCCTGGCCTTAGTGGATTACCTGACCTAACAATGATTTGACCTGCCCTGACTTATCCTAACCAGTAAATTACCTAAACTAACCAAACAGTGATTTGACTTGACCTGAACCATCTAACCTAACTAAATCACTTGCCCTGACCTGACCCGACTTGACCTTGGTGAATTACCTAACCTAATCTAACAATAATTTGACCTGATCTGAACTATCTTAACCTAACTGACCTGATCTGACCTGACCTTAGTGAATTACCTAACCTAACAATAATATGACCTGACCTGAACTATATTGATCTTAATTAATTACCAGATCTAAGTTAACAGACCTGACCCGATCTGACCTGAACAAAACTAGCCTTGGTGAATTGCTTGTGCTAACCTACTCTTAACTTAACTAAATGACCTGACCTGACCTATCATAGCGAAAAACCTGACCTGGCCTGACATCCCAACATAACCCAGCCTATTCTAACTTAAATGATTGACCTGACCTGACCTGACCTGACCTGACCTAACCTTGGTGATTTAACAGACAAACACTTAGTCTTTTGTTTGAACATTTTAATAGAAAGACGCAAAAATAAAAAGAACAAAAGGAAAAACACGTTCCAGATTACATATTAATTCCATTTTCCTTCTGGGTAGAGCTAAGGAGGTGGGAGGTAGGAAGAGGAGGTGGAGGTAGGAAGGAGCTGAGGAGGAGGTGGGAGGGTAGGAAGGAGGAGGTGGGAGGAAGGAGGGAGGAGGAGGAGGTGGGAAGGAGGAAGTGAGGAGGAGGGTAGGAAGGAGGAGATGGGAGAGAAATAGGAAGAAAAATGGTAGGTGAGGGAAGGCTGGGAGAGGAAGAAGGAGGGAGAAAGGGAAAGAATAGGAGGGAGGGTGGGGAGAATGGTAGGAAGAGAAAAAGGAAGTAGGGAAGAGGAATGAAAGAGACGGAGGAGGAAGTTAAAGGGGGAGTTCAGAACGAAGGAAAGAGACTAAATGACGGCAGGGAGGAGGTAGGGAAGGAAGGAAGGTGGAGGGAGGGAGGGAGGGAGGAGAAGTGAGGGAGAGAGTAGGGAGGAGAGAGGGAGGGAGGAGACCTTTATAATTTATGGGCTTGCAAATTTGTAAAGTGCATTAACTCTCGTGTGTGTGTGTGTGTGTGTGTGTGTGTGTGCATATATAGAACGTAACAAAATTATGGTTGATATGAATTATAACAACGCTACAAATAATAGTAATATAATAGTGTAATAAACTTCAGACACTACATACATATATACATACATACATACCTACATATACATACATACATACCATACATCATACACACATACTATACAGACATACATACATACAAACATTTATAAGTGTGCTGGGGTCACTGGTCAAGCACCCATCCACCCTCTCCGCCCTCTCCCTTACCCCATTACCCCCCACCTCCGTCCACTCCTTCCCAGGTTAATTAATTTCTGCTCACCTCATCCTGAAATAGCGTCACTTTATTGTTGGTTTTAGGTGTGTGTGTGTGTGTGTGTGTGTGTGTGTGTGAACCTTGACAGTGGGTTCGGTACAAGGTTCGGACTCGAGGTTCGTTTGGTGACCGGAGAGGCTGTAGCCGGGTAGTGGTGTTGAACTTTGTGTGAGAGTCTGAGGATACTTTCTATTTACCTTTCTTTGTAGTCTGGGTCTGTTGGAGAAAGTCTCTTTGGTGTTAGGGTGAAACCATTTTGTCTCTGTTGTTGTTGGTGGTGTGGAAGGTTTTTTGGGGAGGTGAAAGCTTTTATTTTTGAAAGTATGGGAAGAAAGTATAAATATTATGCGAGTTAAATTTGATTGATGTTTTTGTTGTGAAAGTGGAAGGTGTTTTGTCTGCTTTATCTTGTTTTTGTTTTTTACTTTGAAATTTTTGTCGAAACATCTTCTGTTACGATAAAAAAAAAAATTCTCTCTTCCTTCTCCAATACCTTCTCCTCCTCTTACCTCCTTCCCCACTCCCTCTTCCTTTAATTCCTCCTCCCCATACCTCCTCCTCCCCATACCCCCTCTCCCTCATTCTTCCTCCTCTTCCCTCAGCAGGTGTGGAGGAGAGGTGGGCAACAGACGTAGATGAAAGACGTGGTGGCGCAGTTGATCCTTCGGGAAATCATTGTAAAATACACAGATCAAGCTTAGTTGGAGGTTAGAATGTGGGAGGTTATTGTAGTGTGGAAGTTTATTGAAGTGTGTTGGATTGCAGGTGTTGTGGTTGTGCAGGTGTGGTGGTTGTAGGTGTGGTGGTTATTGCAGGTGTGGTGGTTATTGCAGGTGTGGTGGTTATTGCAGGTGCGGTTATTACAGGTATGGTGGTTATTGCAGGTGTAGTGGTGATTGTAGATGTGATGGTAGTTATTGTAGGTGTAGTGGAGGAGGGGGAGCAGAAAAAGAGGAGGGAGAATGAACAAACGAAAGGGGAGGAAGAAACAGGAAAAGGAAAGAGGAATAAACAGGACACGATAGAAACACGGAATAAAGGAGGTAGGAAAACCACGTTGCAGGAACCGGATTGCAAATGGTGCTAGAGCAACTTAGGTACAGCGCCACTGCAATTGCAAGATAACAAGGCCACATCTGCTAATCTCTGATTCGTGGGGCATAAGTTTGACATGGGTTAAGTTAGGTTATGTTTGGTTTGTCTTGGGTTAGGTTAGGTTTGTCGTGGGTTAGGTTAGGTTTGTCGTGGGTTAGGTTAAGTTTGTCGTGGGTTGGGTTAGAGTAGGTTTGTCGTGGGTAGGGTAGGTTTGTCGTGGGTTAGAGTTAGGTTTGTCGTGGGTTGGGTTAGGTTTGTCGTGGGTTGGGTTAGGGCGGTTTGTCGTGGGTTAGGGTAGGTTTGTCGTGGGTTAGGTAGGTTTTGTGGGTTAGGTAGGTTTGTCGTGGGTTAGTAGGTTTGTCGTGGGTTGGGTTAGGGAGGTTTGTCGTGGGTTAGGGTAGGTTTGTCGTGGGTTAGGTTAGGTTTGTCGTGGGTTGGGTTGGGGTAGGTTTGTATGGGTTAGGGTAGGTTTGTCGTGGGTTAGGATGGGTTGTCGTGGGTTAGGTTAGGTTTGTCGTGTGGTTAGGTAGGTTTGTCGTGGGTTGGTTAGTGTGGTTGTCGTGGGTTGTAGTGTAGGTTTGTCGTGGGTTAGGTAGGTTTGTCGTGGGTTAGATAGGTTTGTCGTGGGTTGGGTTAGGATAGGTTTGTCGTGGGTTAGGGTAGGTTTGTCGTGGGTTGGTAGGTTTGTCGTGGGTTGGGTTAGATGGGTTTGTCGTGGGTGGGTTAGGTTTGTCGTGGGTTGGGTTAGGTAGGTTTGTCGTGGGTTAGGGTTGGTAGGTTTGTCGTGAGTTAAGTTAGGTTTGTCGTGGGTTAGGGTAGGTTTGTCGTGGGTTGGGTTAGGTTTGTCGTGGGTTAGGTTAGGTTTGTCGTGGGTTAGGGTGGTTTGTCGTGTTGGGTTAGGGTAGGTTTGTCGTGGGTTAGGGTAGGTTGTCGTGGGTTGGGTTGGGTAAGTTTGTTGTGGGTTAGGTGGGTTTGTCGTGGGTTGCGTTAGGATAGGTTTGTCGTGGGTTAGGGTAGGTTTGTCTTAGGTTGGGTTAGGGTTTGTCGTGGGTTAAGAGATAGGTTTGTCGTGGGTTAGGGTGGGTTTGTCGTGTTAATCTGGGTTAGAGATGGGTTTGTCGTGGGTTAGGGTAGGTTTGTCGTGCGTTAGGATGGGTTTGTCGGATGGGTTAGGGTAGGTTGTCGTGGGTTGGGTTAAGATGGGTTGTCGTGGGTTAGGGTGGGTTGTCGTGGGTTGGGTTAAGTGTAGGTTTGTCGTGGGTTAGGAATGCAGGTTTGTCGTGGGTTGGGTTAGATGGGTTTGTCGTGGGTTTAGGGTAGGTTTGTCAGGGTTAAAGTAGGTTGTCGTGGGTTGGGTTAGAGTAGGTTTGTCGTGGGTTAGAATTGGGTTTGTCGTGGGTTGGGTTAGGGTGGTTTGTCGTGGGTTAGGTAGGTTTCGTGGGTTGGGTTAGGAAGGTTTGTCGTGGTTAGGGTAGGTTTGTCGTGGGTTAGGGTAGGTTTTACGTTGGTTTAATGTATGGTCTTTAACCCTGGTAGTTTATTATTAGCCAGGGTTATGACTGCCCGGGGCGAGGTTGGTGTGTGTGTGTGTGTGTAGTGGTGGTGGTGTGTGTGTGTGTGTGTGTGTGTGTGTGTGTGTGTGTGTGTGTGTGTGTGTGTGTGTGTGTGTGTGTGTGTGTGTGTGTGTGTGTGTGTATGTTGACCTGGTGTGTGTGTGTTTGTTTGTATGTTGACCTGGTGTGTGTGTGTGTGTGTGTGTGTGTGTGTGTTTGTTTGCTTGTGTTGACCTGGTGTGTGTGTGTGTGTGTGTTTGTTGGGTTGGTGTGTGTGGGGGGGGTTGGGTTGGGTTGTGAGTGGTGTTTGTGTGAGAGGTGAGAATATATGAACATTTGTGTGGAAATAACCAGTGTCATAGCTGGAGTAATGGGAACGCCAGGCGCTGTTGATTGCTCCGCTTGACACTGTCTTTACTGGCATGGGGGCTCTAATATCCCAACCACAAGCCAACGCCAGTACAGTACAGGCAAAGACTGAACGTCCATTTAAAACCACCGTTATTGCATAGTAGATAAAACACAGGCGCTGGTGTTTGCTCGTACTGGCGATGATATTTTTCGGGTTGATATGGGTGGTAATGGTTGTGTGTTTCTGGTGATTGGTGGGGTGATTGGTGGAGGTGGTGATTGGTGGAGGTGATTGTGCAGGTGATTGGTGGAGGTGGATTGGTGGAGGTGATTGGTGGAGGTGTTAGGTGGAGGTGTTAGGTGGAGGTGATTGGTGGAGGTGATTGAGGGTAATGACCAGGTGTATATACCAAGTGAATGCTACACTGACCTCTCACTCCCCACCTGCGTCTGTTGTGTAAAAAATAAGGTTTCATGTTTATTGTGTTTGTGAAATATTGAAATGTTTGTGAATGTTGTTTGTTGACTTGAATGTGTGTGTGTGTGAGAGAGAGAGACATCAGTAGCTCTAAGTGAATGACCAATCTCAGAAGGTAAACGAGAATCTCTTGAGAAATTGGAATAAAACACACAGGAGGAGTTAAGCTAAGGGTAGTAGATAGTGTTAAAACGCTACTCTCGACCTTATTACTGAGGAGGCATGGAGGATCAAGCCGCATTAGTGTGGGATTTCCGCCTTTATTGATGGTAAAACATATATAAGTCTTATCATACCTATTCCGTGATGTAAGGGTGAGGTTAAGGTATATTGTAATGGTATATTCGACCTTGTGTGCTGTTGTATGATAGTGTTATACTGCAGTAGAGAGGGTAAGGGTTAGAATTATAGGTATTAAGATGGTGTTATGTACTTTTTATTTAGGCTTTGGGATATTATTTTGATATAGAATAAACTTAAGGGGAAAAATACACAATTAAATAAATAAAACTGAAAATAAAATAAACTTACAATAAATTAGGAATAAATCGTAACCCGGAGATGAATATTCTTCTACACATAAAATCATAAACCAAAATAAAAAAAATTAAATTGAAATAAACCAGATATAAAATAAATCAAACCATACATACATACAGTGCATACATACATACATACATACATACATACACACACATTATGACTAGACTTACCATTTTCATCTTTATGGTGTGTGTGTGTGTGTGTGTGTGTGTGTGTGTGTGTGTGGTAGGAAGTCATTTGTTTGTTTGTTTTTACTTAAAGGTTTTAGTGTCGTGGGTTGTGTTTATTTTGGGTTGAGCTTTCTGTTTGTTTTTGTTTGCTTGTTTGATAGGTCATGATGGTGATAATGTTATTGTCTATAATATTTAAAACCAACAATAGTGATGATGGTGATAATAACATAAGTCCATAATGATGATGATTTCAAAAGTATTCATTGTAATTATAATAATAATAACAACACGTGTAACAGTAATAACAATAATAATAACAAAACTAACAACAGAAACAAAATTGTAACAAGTTGTATTTAGCAAGTTTGCAACGGTAAAGGTGATTGCAAGGTGATTCTAGCTAGCAATTGCAGGGCTCTCCCAATCTTGCACACACACGTTAACTCTGAATATTACAAAAGTGTGTGTGTACGATGATAAGGTCTGGCTGTTGTTTACGGGTAATTTGTAGTTAACTCTTAAGGTGTTTTGAGTCGGAGGGATGAGGAGGTTATGGTAGAGAGCAGGAAGAATTGATAATGAGAATAAGGAGGAAGGGCTGTGAAGACATTCATAATGAAAGTAATAGCCCGCTAGAGAGAGAGCCTTTCCTTTTCTGTCTTTCCTTCCTCAAATAGGTGTAATAGTCAATCTCATTTCCTCCCTCCCTCCCTCCTCCCTCCCTCCCTCCCTCCCCTCCCTCCCTCCCTCCCCTCCCTCCCTCCCTCCCTCCCTCCTCCCTCCCTCCCCATAGAGTAACAAGCAGTCTCCATGTCCTTCATACAATAACAAACACAACAAACAAGACTTCTATATAAGACAGACAGACATACTTCCATACCAGACGGACACAGACAGACAGACTGGCATTGACAAAAGATACAACCACCCATTCTCCCCTAGTCATTCCTGCACCATGTCTATAACAGATAGGTCAATAAAGTCGTGGAATGTTGTATAGGTCATTAGGAATGTTGTATAGAGTCATGTTATAGAGTCGGGAATGTTGTATAGGCTGTATAATCGTGGGAAATTCTTTCATCTCGTGGGGAATTTTTCAGGAAAATCTTTATACTCGGGGGAATTTTTTTTTTAAGGGAAAATACGTGACCTGTGGGGGAAATCTTTACTCTGGTGGGGAAAATGTATCACTGAAGTACGGACGCGATCCTAAATTTCTGGGGAAGATTGTGGATTTTAACCCACACTATAACAGAAGGCATCAGCCGATGTGAAATGATTTGACGCGTTCTGAATTGCATTGTGAAAATCCCGTCATGTGGAATTTCATTATAGTATTAATTCCTCATTTGACCATGAAATTGATAGTGTCCAGTGTGTGTGTGTTTGCTCTGCCAGTGTCTACCTTTCTCTCCACACACACACACACACACACACACACACACACACACACACACACACACACACACACACACAGGAACGACCATAAACCAAGCAGCATTATTCAGAAGTAAATATTTACCTTCGCCAATCAACAAGGTGTGTGTAGGTGACAGGCCAGGTGTGTGTCGGTGACAGGTGTAGGTAGACCAGGCCAGGTATGTAGGTGACAGGTGTAGGTAGACCAGGCCAGGAGGTGTGCGTCTTGGGCTTAGTTACCTGGAGATAAGCTTTTAGGGAGCGAAGCATTAGGTGAAATAAGCTGGGGAAGATCTGAGGTGAAATAAGCTTGTGGGGAATCTTAAGTGAAATAAGCTTGGGAGGAATCTATAGGTAAAATAAGCTTGTGGTGCAAATCTCCAGTTGAAAATAAGCTTTTGGGGAAAATTTCTGGTAAAAGAAGCTTGTAGATGCAAATTTCTGGTAAATAAGCTTGTGGTGCAAATTCCAGGTGAAATAAGGCTTTTTAGGGGGAAATTCTCCAGGTGATCTGATTCTTGGCTCTCATAAACCCAGCAACATTAAGGTCATTTTAACCTACGATAGTGTAAGAATTTGATGCTTAACGCACAATTAGGGAAACTGCTGGTACACGGAATTCCCTTCACTTTATACAACTTGATGAGGGGAGGAAAATAACACAGACAGATAGGGAAATTAGAGGGTAAAAATGGTAAGAGGAGAGAGTGAGTTATTAGTATGGTAATTGAAGTGGAGATGTGATTGTTGGTAATTGTGGCGAGTATGGTGGTGATTTTAGGCACGTGGCTATTGGTGGTGATTGTAAGGTATTTGATGGCTATTGACGGTGGTTATCTTGTGATTGTAGGCATTTGGCTGTTATTGAAGGTGTATATATTGTGATTATAGGCAGATGGTTATTGAAGGTGATATGTGATGGTTATTGACGGGGTATTTATTGTGATTATAGGTATTTGAGGGTGCATATATTATTTACGGTAGTTGGTGGTTATTGACGTTATTGTGGATGGGTATATTGTGATTATAGGCATTTGGCAGCTATTGAGGGCGTATACGTTATTTTAGGTAGTTGATGGTGATTTTCATGGTTATTGAGTGTATATATGGTGATTAAAGGTATACAACGGTGATTTACGGCGTATATGTTATTACTTTAGATAGTTGAAGGTTATTGAACGTGATTGTGATGGTTATTGAAGGTGTATAAATTGTGATTATAGGCATTTAGCGGTTGACGGCGCATATGTTGTTATTGAAGGTTATTAAGGGCGCATGTGTTGTTATTGAAGGCGCATTTTGTTATTGATGGTTATTGACGTTATTGATGCGTACCCTGATGGAGGTAAGGTGTTCTTCGGGGTCCAGATCGTACCATTAGGCAGCGGCGCACCTCCTCCTGTCAGCGGCACTGTCTCTTGTCAACATATATAAAGCAGCTGAAAGACAAATGAAAAATGTGGTTAAAATTAACTTAGTGTATTTGATGTGTACAATATCCATATTTTTATTGATAGATAGATAGATAAGTAGGTAGATATAGATAAATGGATAGATAGATAGATAAGTAAGTAGACATAGATAAATGGATAGATAGATAAAGAGATAGGCAGATACAAATAAATGGATGGGTGGATAGATAAATCGATTGATAGATGGGCAGATTATGGGGAGGTAACAATGGGGAGATAACACTGGGGAGGAGTGTGTCGAGGGCTTGACGATGATATGAATAAGGACACTGCCTCTGGGGAGCTTCCTGGGGAGGGGAGGGGAGGGGAGGGAGAGGGATTAGGGAGGGGAGGGGAAGGAGAGAATGGGGAGGGAGAGAAGAAGGTGTAGGAGAATTGAGGATGAGAGGGGATGTATAGGGGTTGGGGAAGGTGTAGGCGTAGGCATGGTGGGAGGGTGACTGTGGGGGAGGCTTTGTGACGGAGAGTAGTGTGACGGGTGACTGTGAGGGAGGCTTTGTGACGGGTGACTGGGGGAGGCTTTGCTTGGAAGTGTGACAGGAGGCATGACGGAGAGTAGTGTGACAGGTGACTGAGGAGGCTTTGTGACAGAGAGTGTGACAGGAGGCTTTGCTTGACGGAAGTAGTGTGATGGGAGGCTTTGTGACAGAGTAGTGTGATGGGAGGCTTTGTGACGGAGAAGTAGTGTGACAGGTGACTGTGAGGAGGCTTTGTGACGGAGAGTGTGACAGGAGGCTTTGTGAGCGGAGAGTAGTGTGACAGGTGACTGGGAGCTTTGTGACGGAAGTGGTGTGACGGAGGCTTTGTGACGTAGAGTAGTGTGACGGGTGGCTGAGGAGGCTTTGTGACGGAAGAGTAAGGTGGGCAGGTGACTGTGAGGGCTTTGTGACGGAGAGTAGTGTGACAGGTGACTGTGGGAGGCTTTGTGACAGGAGGCAATGTGACAGGTGACTGTGGGGAGAAGCTTTGTGACGGAGAGTGGTGTGACCCAGGTGACTGATGACTGTGGGGAAGCTTTGTGACAGAGAGTAGTGTGAGCGGGTGGTGACTGAGGAGGCTGTGACGGATGACTGGCAGGGGAAATGGTGTAACTGGGGGCTTTGACAGGAGGCTTTGCGACGGAGAAGTGGTGTGACGGGTGACTGTGAGGCTTTGTGACGGATAGTGTGACGGTGGTGAGCTGTGAGGAGCTTTGTGACGGAGAGTAGTGTGGCGGGTGACTGTGAGGAGCTTTGTGACAGGTGACTGTGAGGGAGGCTTTGTGACGGAGAGTGAGTGTGACTGGGTGGCTGTGAGGGAGGCTTTGACGGAGAGTGGTGTGACAGGTGACTGGGGAGGCTTTGTGACATGGAGTAGTGTGACTGGGTGACTGTAGAGGCTTTGTGAGCAGAGGAAGTAGTGTGACGGGTGACTGTGAGGGAAACTGTGACAGGTAGTGTGACGGGTGACTGTAAGGGGAGGGCTTTGTGACGGATAGTAAATTCTGACGGGAGGCTTTGTGACGGAGAGTAGTGTGACGGGTGACTGTGAGGGAGGCTTTGTGACGGGTGACTGTGAGGGAGGCTTTGTGACGGGAGGCTGTGTTACGGTTGAGTGTGAGACGGATGTGTAAGGGGGATTGTGACGGGAGGCTTTGTGACGGTCGACTGTGTAGCGGTTAAGTGTGACGGGTGACTGTGTGACGGTTGAGTGTGTAACGGTCGAGTGTGTGAACGGTCGAATATAGAGATTAGAGAGAGAGACAATGAAGAGACAAGTTGTTAAGAGAAACAGAGAGAGAGAGAGAGAACTTTCATGGGAGACAGTGAGGAGTTAACTTGTGGGAGACAGGGAGAGAGATAACTTATTGAGACAGTGAAGAGATAAGCTGCTAAGTGAGAGAGAGAGAGAGAGAGACCGACCTCTTATGGAGACAAAGTGACGGTCGTGGTGGGGGAGGGGAAGGTGGCGGTGGTGGCCAGGGCGGAGGGGAGGAAAGAGGAAGGATGTTGCTAGGGAGGAGAGGAGAGAGAGGGAGTGGAGGTGACCAGGGAGGAAGAGGGAGTAGGTGGTCAGGGGAGGAGGAGAGGAGAGAGAGGGAGAGGAGGTGACCAGGGAGGAATAGGAGTAGGGTGGCCAGGGGAGGGGAGGTTGCCAAGGGAGGGGAGGAGAGGAGAGAGAGGGAGAGGAGGCGACCAGGAGGAAGAGGGGAGTAGGTGGCCAAGGAGGGAGGTTGCCAAGGGAGGGAGGAGAGGAGAGAGGGAGAGAGGCGACCAGGAGGGTGGAGGCGATCACCATGATGGAATGGAGGCCAGATGGAGCTTCTTATTGTGATGGAGTGATGGTTAGGGGACGGTCCACCCTGGAGGAGGAGGAGAAGGAGGAGATAGGAGAGGAGAAGAAAGGACAACTAGGAAGAAGAAGGAAGAGAGAGAACTAGGGGAAGAGGATTGCAAGGAAGGAGAGATGAAGGAGGAGGAGAAATAATAGGATGGAGGAGGAGGAGGAAGGATGGAGAAGATAATGGTGATTTAATGAGGCTCCGATGACACTCCACGTGGAAGAAGAAGAAAGACGAGGGAATAAAGGAGAATAAGAGGGAGGAGGAGGAAGAAGGAGATAAAGATGAAGACGGGGAGAAAGAAGAAGACAGCGATAAACACGAGACAGCAATAACGTACAATGGTGATTAATATTTATGGTGGGGAAATAAGTTGTATTGGTGGGGAATTTTTTTTTCGTTGAAGGGAATAAATTACTTTGGGGTTAATTATGTCGTTCATTGATTGGCTGGATGATTCGTACGCTGGCCTCTGATTGGTCCTGTTGGGTGATTGATTGATAGGTACACTGGTTGTCTGGCTAGGTGTGTGTTGTAGGTGTGTGTGACAGTTGTGTGTTACAGGTGTGTGCTCAAAGTATATATTGCAATGAATGTGTTGAAAGGATGTATTGCAGGTGTGTGTGTGTGTGTGTGTGCGCGCGCGCGAGTGAGTGGTGTATTACCTGGGAATGGGAAAAAATTATAATCAAACAAACAGACGCGATACTCCACCTCACTGTATTTGCATAATTTGATGTTCTTTCAAATTTTCATTCATTTCTTTCATTTTCGTTCACTTTTATTTCTTTCATTCTTTTAGTTATTTCCTTTCGTTGTTGTCACGGACCATTACCTACTCACCTGTGTGCTGGCCCGAGTTTCCAGTATTTTATTTATTTTTTATTATTTTACAGTCAATTTTATTTTCCTGTTGTATTGTAGTTAAGTTTATTACAGTGTAATTTTTTTTACTGTTGTGTTTTTGGTTAAGTTTATTTTAATTGTTTTTTTTAGTTAATTTACTGTTGTATTTTTCTCTAGTTAAGTTTTATTGTTGTATTTTTAGTTAAGTTTATTTTAATTGTATTTTAGTTAAGTTACTATTGTATTTTTGTAGTTAATTTTTTTTTAATTTAGTTTATTGTAGTCGAGTTCAATTCGCCGTTGCATTACTGTAGTCGGGTTTATTTTGCAATTGCAAGTAAATCTGTCATTGCAGTCGGGGTTTGTGGAATCGTATTTACATAGTCAGATTTAATGGTGAAATTTGTGTATACGTTCGTATTTTTTGTAAAGCAGGTCACGTGGGTCAGTATTAATGGTCAAGGTGCTAATGGGTCTGTAATGGGTGGTAGTTCAAATGGGGTTTAGTTGTAATAGGTTTGAATACTGTAGTAATTGGTTTGAGTGCTAATGGGTCCTAGTACTTAGAGGTTTTGGTACTAATGGGTCTCTAATGGGTGGTAGTTTAAATAGGGTTTAGTTGTAATGGGTTTGGATACTGTAGTAATTGATTTCAGTACTAATGGCTCCTAGTTCTAATGGGTCTCAGTTCTCATGGGGCCCAGGTACATTACTAATGGATATGGGTTCTAATAAGGCCCAATCGTAATGGGCCCCGGTTCTAATGGGGCCCAACTGGACTTAAACGGATCAAATGTGATGTGATTACCTCTAATTACGAGTTGCATTCCTTAGGATTGGGGCCTATTAGGATAGGGCCCATTAGGACTGGGCCCATTAGGACTGGACCCATTAGGACTGGACCCATTATGACTGGACCCATTAGGACTGGACCCCTTGTATCCAGTAATCCTGTAAAATCATATATTCGTTGATGTCTGTACAAAGTTAACGAACACAATGTACACATGGCTTATATGTGTACATTTTACTATGTATACATGGATGTGCGTGTTAACTGTAAGATGTTAATTTCCTATTGATTTTGTGTGTACATGGAGGTATTAAATTTGGTCATGTGCGTATTGACGGTGTGTACATAGGGATTAATATTGGTCATGTACGTATTGACGGTGTACACATTGGGGATTAATCTTGGTCATGTACGTATTGACAGTGTTTATTCGATAATGTACATATCACTTAGGTACACATGGGATTTGAGGGTTCGTTGTGTATGTATTAAGGATGTGTACATGGATGTGCGCGTTGAAAGGTGTACATGATGGCGTGTGTGAGGTCCATTTGCTTTTCCCATTTAGAAAAGTCGACCAACTCCCAGATGAGGTGTGTGTGTGTGTGTGTGTGTGTGTGTGTGTGTTAGAGAGAGAGAGAGAGAGAGAGAGAACGATAACGATTTGTTAGGTTAAAATAGGTCAAGTAGGTTAGGTTAAGTAAGGTTAGGTTAGGTTAAGTAAAGTTAGGTTAGGTTAAGGAAAGTTAGGTTAGGTTAGGTTAAGTAAGGTTAGGTTAGGTTAGGTTAGGTTACGTGTGTGTGTGTATGTATATGTTTTTGTGTAAGGCGCAGAGGTTAGAGTCAAGGCTACAGGGTGAGGCAGCAGGCGGGGAGGACTGGTTGTGGGTGTGGGTTGGGTGGAGTCTTGCTCGCTTGCCATCAGAGGGGGATCCACTTCTGTCGTAGAGGATCCAAGTGTGTTTTATAGGATTCAAGTGTGTTAGAGGATTCAAGTGTGTTTTTATGGGATCCAAGTGTGTTTTATGGGATTCGAGTGTGTTTTATAGGATTCAAGTGTGTTAGAGGATTCAAGTGTGTTTTTATGGGATCCAAGTGTGTTTTATGGGATTCGAGTGTGGTTTTATAGGATTCAGGTGTGTTTTAGAGGATTCGAGTGTGTTTTATGGGATTCGAGTGTGGTTTTATAGGATTCAGGTGCGTTTTAGAGGATTCGAGTGTGTTTTAGAGGATTCGAGTGTGTTTTATGGGATTCAAGTGTGCTTTAAGGGTTTCAAGTGTATTCTGTAGGATTCGAGTTTCTTATGGGTTTTGAGTGTCTCTCTTTGGAATCGAGACTCTCTTCCAGGATTCAAGTAGGATCCATGTTTGTCTTATAGGACCCAAGTCGGTCTTTGAGTCCATTTTAGGATCCAACTGTTGTAGGATCCAACTCTGTCTTACGGGATTAAACTCTGCTCTTGTAGGATCCGCTAAGAGGAACCATGTGTGTGTGTGTGTGTACATTGCCCCAGGCCTGTACACCTTGGGCTTAACTCGTGCATTAAAACACTGTCTTGCCCCGAGGCCTTGATCCCGTCTCTTGCAACATGTACTGAGGTCTTTGGCCTTCGATGAACTCCTGTGTACTCTGGGTGTATGTAACCCCCTGTGTGTACTCTGGGTGTATGTAACCCCCTGTGTGTACTCTGGGTGTATGTAACCCCCTGTGTGTACTCTGGGTGTTTGTGTGCGTTCTCATGTGTACTCTGAAGTATTGTAAACCCATGTGTACTTGTGTGTAGACTCGGTATTAGTACTTCCTTTTGTGTACTCTGGATATAAGTACTTTCGCGTGTACTCAGCATGTACTTTTCGTGACATCATTACATTCTAGTGATTAATTAAGAAACACTAATTAGCACTACGGGGAAAATATTGATGTGTGTGTGTGTGTGTGTGTGTTTCTACGCCTGTCTCACACCACTCTCACTTTCCTCTCACTTTCTACACTTACCTTCCACCGCATATCTCAGTCCCCCCTCCACACCTCCCCCCTCCACACACCCCTCCTCTTTACCCCTCCACCACCCCTCCTCCACCACTACCCTACTTGCTTCCACACCAGGCCCTCTACCCCCCCTAGTGTATGCCCAGTCTCAGGGAGCAGTATTTGTTGCCCTGGGCACTGGCGGCCATGGTGGTGTCCTACGTCAGCGCCTCCTCCTAGTGACACAGACACATATTTAAATGCCTTCGAGGTCTTGTAAACACGGCGGCTCAGGAACCTAACCTAAGCTCAGGTGACCGGGTTAAACCTACCTTTAACCTAGGGGAGTGAGGTAAGGGGGGGGGCGTGGGAGAGGGGGAGGTTAGGAGGGTAGATAGGATGGAGTGGGAGAGAGAGAGGGACGAGGGTGTTGGAAGAGAGGGTGGACTAGGAGAGAGGGAGAGGGTGGGCTAGGCTAGGCGAGAGAGGAGAGGGTGGAGCTGGGCTAGGCGAGAGAGGGAGGAGGAAGGGAGAGGGGTGAGGGAGGGAGGGAGGGTGTTGACCCCAGGGAGAGTTTCAGACCGGTTCACTGCCGTCTACCACCACCTCACTCACTCCCTGGACTGCCAACCTGCCTCCCGGATACCCCGACACTCTTACGATCAAATTTTTCTCTTATTTGGTCATGTAAAGTAGATAGATTCCCAAAGGCTCGTAAGATAGAGTTTTTTACCCTTAACTGGTGATAATGTCATAACCAACGATAGATTCCCAAAGGCTCGTAAGATAGAGTTTTTTACCCTTAACTGGTGATAATGTCATAACCAACGTTAGATTCCCAAAGGCTCGTAAGATAGAGTTTTTTACCCTTAACTGGTGATAATGTGATCGCCAAATATGGTTTCTTAGGAGATTTTCCTGCAAGTGGAGATGCAAAATAGCTAAAGTGAGTTTCTCTGTGAGTTTCTGTCTCTCCAATTTAACTTTCATGTCTGAGAATATGTGTTTTTTTGTCGTAGCTGAAGTGAGTGATATAGATACGTTCATACACCTCCAGTTACGAGGAAAATTTACCTTAGGAACTTTTGAGAATCCATCTTTTTGTCGTAGCTTAAGTCAACCCAGTTGGATGTGGTCTCAGGTGTCACTTACGAGGAAATTTGTACGTACGAACCTTGGAGAATCCATTTTTTTTATATCTCGTATCTTAAGTAAACCAGTTAGACTCGTTCTTTCATCTCTAATTACTAGAAAATGTAACTTATGATTCCTTAATAATAATCCATCTTTATGCCGAGACTAAATCGACTCTGGTTAAATACGTTCTCACATCTCTTAATTTACCGGGAAAAATAACTTAGGATTTCAACTTTCTGTGAATCTCTCTCTCTCCCTCTCTCTCTCTCTCCCTCCCAGATTCACCCTATTTTCACTACCTCGCCGTATTGATGGATAAATAGGGAATAGGTAACAAGGGATGTGGGGAAGACAATACCTAATGGAAGGGGGAGGAAGGGAGAGGGGGTAGAGGAGAGGGAGGGGGAGAAGCAGGAAGGGAGAGGAGAGGAGGGAGGAAGGGGCTGTTATGTTGTAATGGACTCAATGCTATAGTGAACTTTAGTAAACAATGTGGTGGTGGTGGTGGTAATAGTGGTTGTTTTCTGTTGTGATACTGGTTGATAGTGGTGGTGGTGGATTGTTGTTGTTACTGGTGATGATTGTGGTTTGCTGTTGCTAGCTGGATTAATAGTGGTGGTGATGCTGGTAGTGGAGGTGGTAGGGGTTGCAGTGCAGGAGGTGGTAGTTGTGGTGGAGAGTGGTGGTGCTAATAGTGGTGTTGGTAGAGCTGGTGGTGATGGAGGTGGTGGCAGAACTGGTGGTGTTGGTGACCTGAGGCAACTTGACAACTTTACACGAGCTGAAACAGAAAGTTGAGGCGGTTCAATTCTCCCTTGTGTGTGTGTGTGTGTATGTATGTATGTATGTATGTATGTATGTATGTATGTATGTATGTATGTATGTATGTGTATTCCAGGTGATCGTAAGGGTGACTGGTAAGAGCAAAAAAAATCCCTTATAACAAAATTTCACGTGACTATGAAGGAAAAATTGACTCAATGTGTTAACGAGAAATTGACTTGGCACTGAAAACCGATTGGACGGTCGAAAATTGTTGAGATATGCAACTCAATGCAATTTACAACAAGATGAAACTAGCAATTGATGCAAGAAGTAAGGTATTTTTCCCCGTGGTGTATGCAACATTGTGCAACTCCTACCATAGATTGAAGAGTTGCATGGGAGTTGACAATACGGGAACGTTACGTGTAGAGCCTGTGTGAAAGGCGGGTGGAAAGTTGACAATTGTTGATCTATGCAACTTTGTGCAACTTAGGTCAGGAAATAATACACATCATTCATGGCCTTAGGATATATTATACACATGGCCCTAGGATGCATTATACACATGGCCCTAGGATACATTATACACTTCATTCATGGCCACTCGTTCAAGGTCACTATTCATGGCCCTAGGATACATTATACACATTCATGGCCACGTGTTCAAGGTCATCATTCATGGCCCTAGGATACATTATACACATTCATGGCCACTCGTTCAAGGTCATCATTCACTGTTCAAGAAGCGTGGAATGCGACCAGTTCTCGTGGGCCTCATGGCAGTGACGCTTGTCGGGTTTTTCCATTGATTGTGGGTAGGGGTACGGGGAGGGGGGTGTAGGTGGGTGGGGGAGATGGGGAAAGGGTAGGAGGATGATGGAGGAGGTATGGGGAGGGGGAGGAGGAGGTAATGGAGGGGGATGTGGGGGGAAGAATAGAACATTGTTAAAAGGTCAATGAGATGATTTTTTTTTACTGTAATTTAAACCAGTTCTTTAAGATTTCCCTTCCCTTCCCCCATCACTTTCCTCCTCCTACACTCCCCCTACTCTTCCTTTCCCCTTTCCTTCCCCCTTTCTTTCCCTCTTTCTCCTCTTTGCTTCCCCTGTTACTCTTCCCTTTCCTCTTCCCATTTCTTCCCAGTCCTCCCCTTCCCCTCCCCCACCCTCCCCCTCCCCCCACCCCCTCCCCACCTCCCTCCCCACATCACCCACACCCCAGTAAGGGCAACAGGTATCCATCATAACAATTTACTCTGCAGCTGCACCCCGTGACGTCATTTCATTATCAATATTTACACAGCTTCCGGAGCCGATGAACGCAAGGGGGGCGGTAGGGGGAACTCAATGCTTTTAATTTAATAAGGCTTACCTGATGATTAGCCACACCTGCTCATTACAACCTCTCGGGGGTAGGTTAGGGTAGGGTTCGGTTGAGTTGGGTACTTCGGTAGGGTAGGATAGGGTTGGGTAGGGTAGGGTAGGGTAGGGTAGGGTAGGGTAGGTTAAGCCAGGTTTAGGATAGGTTGACATTATTAGGTCTGGTCAGGTTAGGATAGGTTAGTGTTAGCTTAGGTTAGCGTTAGGGCAGGGTAGGCTAGATCAGATTAACTTATGGTAGGTTAGATTAGGTTAAGTTAGCTTTATGTTAGGTTAGATTAGCGTTAGGGTGGTTAATTTCAAGGTGAAATAAGCTTAATTATATTGACCTAACATACCAAAACCTAACCTAACCTACCCAAACCTAATCTATCCTAACATAACCTAACCTAACCTACCCAAATCTAACCTACCCAAACCTAACCTACTCTAACCTAACCTAACCTACTCTAACCTAACCTAACATAACATAACATAACATAACATAACATATACCCACACTAAAATTACCTAATATAACGCACCATACTGACCTAATATATCATATAGACATACTGGGATTATATTACACTTGATATAGGGGGGAGGGGGGGGGGGTATAGGTGAGCGAAGCGCGACCGTCACCCCTAGTGTTACGTAACGCCAGGCGAAGAACTGTTACCTCTGTCACCGTCAGGAATTTTAAGGTGTTTGACCGGTAGATTAGCATTAGGGGTTAAGGGTAGGGTAAGGGTGGATTGGGTGGGTTAAGGGTAGGGTAAGGGTAGGTTAAGGGTGAGATAAGAGTTGGGTAAGGGTGGATTGGGTGGGTTAAGGGTAGGGTAAGGGTAGGTTAAGGGTAGGGTAAGGGTGAGATGAGAGTAGGTTAAGGCTGGGTTAAGGGTAGGGTAAGGGTGGGTTAAGGGTGAGATGAGAGTAGGTTAAGGCTGGGTTAAGGGCAGTAAGGTGGATTGGGGTGGGTTAAGGGTAGGTTGAGTGGGTTATGTATATAGGTTGGCTGGGTTGTGGTAGGGTATGGCTGGGTTAAGGGTGAGATAAGAGTAGCAGGGGCAAGGCAGTTTGCAGGGTAAGGGTAGTAGGTTAAGGCTGGGTTAAGGGTATAGTGAAGTAGGTAAGGTTAAGGTGAATGTATTTGAGTTAAGGTTGTGTTAGGCAGGAGAGGTTAATGTTAAGTTTAGGTTAATTAAGTTATATTTGGGTTAAGTAGACATGGCTTAAGTTAGATTAAGGTTAATATAAGTTAAGGTTCGATTAGGTTATGGGTAGATCTTTTGTTATTTCTTCCTACTTCCCTCTTCATCTTTCTTCTTCTTTCTTCTCCCTCTTCCTCTTTCTTCTCCCTCTTCCTCTTTCTTCTCCCTCTTCCTCTTTCTTCTCCCTCTTCCCCTTTCTTCTCCCTCTTCCCCTTTCTTCTCCCTCTTCCCCTTTCTTCTCCCTCTTCCCCTTTCTTCTCCCTCTTCCCCTTTCTTCTCCCTCTTCCCCTTTCTTCTCCCTCTTCCCCTTTCTTCTCCCTCTTCCCCTTTCTTCACCCTCTTCCTCATCCTTCCCCTCTTCATTATTCTCTTCTTTGTATTTATGTTCTTCCTGGTGTTTCTTCCCTTCTCTCCCTACCTCTCTTATTTTTGATCTCCTCCTCCTACCTCTGCGGGGCTGTTGGAGAGAGAGAGAGAGAGAGAGAGAGAGAACCTCCTCCTTCTCTGCCTCCTTCCCCTTCCCTCCTCCTCTGCATCCTTCTCTTCCCCCTTCCACTCCCTCCTCCTCTGCATTCCCTCCCGTCCTCCTTCCTCCCTCTCTTTCCCCTTCCTTTCTCCCTCCTTCCCCTCCCTTCCCTTCCTTCCCTTCCTTCCTTCCCTCCCTTCTCTTCTCTCCTCCCCTTCCTTCTCGGGTGCCTCTTGTCCACACGGGAGCTGTCATGGTCGGCGGGTTGAAGTAATTTCCCAATTTCTTCGTCGGGAAATTCCATCCATTTGCATCTCTCTCTCTCTCTTTCTCTCTCTCTCTGTGTTCCATCTTCCCCAGACCGAGGGAGGGGTGTATAGCGGTGTCTGTCTGTCTGTCTGTCTGTCTGTCTGTCTGTCTGTCTATCTATCTATCTGTCTGTCTATCTATCTGTCTGTCTGTCTGTGTGTCTGTCTGTTTGTATATAAAGGTTATAAGATAAAATCCTTCGGTATATTGAAATTTCACACCACTTCTCTTTAATACTGTCTATGAATAGGTGATATATGCACTGTAATTCCCCCGCCCGCCCGCCTGTCTGTCTGTCTGTCCGTTTGTAAATTCAAGTCGTCTGGGGTTTTCAATCGGAATTTCATACAACTTGGTCTCTGTCTATTTATACGCCCGTCTGTCTTTCCTTTCGCCCGTCTGTTTTTTCATTCGCCCGTCTGTTTTTCCATTCGCCCGTCTGTTTTTCCATTCGCCCGTCTGTCTTTCCATTCGCCCGCCCGTTTTTCCATTCGCCCGTCTGTCTTTCCTTTTCGCCCGTCTGTTTTTCCATTCGCCCGTTCGTCTTTCCTTTCGCCCGCCCGTCTTCCATTCGCCCGTCTGTCTGTCCTTTCGCCCGTCTGTTTTTCCATTCGCCCGTCTGTCTTTCCTTTTCGCCCGTCTGTTTTTCCTTTCGCCCGTCTGTTTTTCCTTTTCGCCCGTCTGTCTTTCCATTCGCCCGTCTGTCTTTCATTACGCCCGTCTGTCTTTCCTTACGCCCGTCTATCTGTCCATTTCAGCTCTCTGGATTATCCCTTTCACTCCTGTCTATATTGTTGTGTATTTTAACTTTGTTTCTTACACTCCTTTCTAGCACATACATACATACATACATACATACATACATACATACATACATACATACATTCAATTTCTCTCTCCCTTCTTGCATACACTTCTTCCCATCTTTCATCAATCTTCTCTTCTTCCTCACCTTTCATCAGTCTTCCTGCTTTACCTCCTTCCTTCTTTCCTTCCTCCCTTCCTTCCTTCCTTCCTCCCTCCCTCCCTCCCTCCCTCCCTCCCTCCCTCCCTCCCTTCCTTCCTCGTGCTCTCCTCCCTCCCTCCCTCCTCCCTCCCTCCTTCGTGCCCCTATGATCGGGGGTTAATGCAAGTCAAATCCCCCCTCGTCCCAAATTCTCTCTCACTTGCATTACTTTATTTTTGTATTTTAGGGTTGGGTGAATTTTATATTAAAAGTCCATTAGGAAGAGGAATACAAATTGGGTATTTTATATTTTGTGTGTAAGTAGGGGGGGGGTTATAGGGTGGGGGTGGGTGTATGGGGGAGGTAAGAGGGGTGGGGTATATGGGGGTGGAGGGGGAATGGGGGAATTATGTCACGGTTTTCACTTCCATTATGGTATTCACCTGTACGTCGTGTTTTCATAATCCAATTAGTTCACCAAATTACTGGAAGATAATTATGAAACACACACACACACACACACACACACACACACACACACACACACACACACCTGTACCTGGCCAGAGACAACACCTGTGCCCCTCGAACTCTCTAACACACCTGCAGGGCCACACTAATTAATCGACCTGGAACTGTGACCCAATTCCCAAGACGAATACACCTGATTAATTATTATTGTTATTATTATTTTTTTTAGTCGGCGTCTGTAATAACTTATTTTTTGCGGGGATATATTTTACTTGGTGTTATATTGGGGAAGTATATTGAAGTATATTTGTGTTTTACAGTATATTTCTCAGGTATATTTGAGTTAGTTGTTTGTTAAGACGTATTTCTGAGAAGTTGGGATACTTTTTTTTTAGGTATGTTTGCGTCATATGTTGAGGTATATTTGCGTTATATTTTTAGGTATTTGCGTCATTTTTAGGTTTATTTGCGTAATTTTTAGGTAGATGTGCGTCATTTTTGGGTATTTTTGCGTCATATTTTTAGGTATATTTGGCCTTATTTTTAGGCATACGATGCGTCATCTTTAGGTATATTTCAGTCATATTTTAGGTGCATTTGACTCATATTTTATGGTATATTTGCGTCATATTTTAGGTGCATTTGACTCATATTTTATGGTATATTTGCGTCATATTTTTTAGGTATATTTGCGTTATAGTTTGTGGTGCGTCTTGTAATGGTGGGTTGTGTTGGCCAGGCTGTGGGGTTAATGATGTAAGACTAATGTGTAATAAGCACGCACACACAAGCATGTGTACGCGATGACACACACACACACGTTTTATAGATCAACAAATTAAGAACCAAGTATTTTGAATGTAAATCAGAGAGAGAGAGAGAGAGAGAGAGAGAGAGAGAGAGAGAGAGTGTTAAAAAATGCCTCACTCTCCCACACCCTCCCTCACCAGCCCCCTCCCTCCCTCACCAGCCCCTCTCCCCCTCCCTCACCAGCCCCTCTCCCCCTCCCTCACCATCCCCTCTCCCCCCCCCAGCCAGGTGTCAACATCGAGACACCTGCCGAAACACGTCATTTCCGTCACCCAGGCACAGGTGTTGTAGCTGGCCGGAGATAATTTCGCTTCCCTCCACACCTGCAAAGGGACGGTCGGAGACACAAACTCGGAACAAACCAGAATTGGATTTTATTCTCGCTAAGCCGCGGATTTGGTTAGGTTTTGGTTAGGTTAGATGTGAGCTATGTTAGGTGTGGATTATTTTAGGGGTTAGGTTAGGTTAGGAGTAGTTTACATTAGGTTAGGTTAGCTTAGGTTATGTTTTTAAGTTAGGGGCAGCTTCGGTTATGTTAGCAGTAGGTTAGCTTATGTTATGGTCACGTAATATTAGGGTTAGGTTTGGTTAGGGTTAGATTAGGTTAGGGTTAGATTAGGTTAGGTTAGGCTCCGTACAGTTACAAGTTATGGGTCTCGTAATAAGGCTAAGAACACCTGGTGATACGGTAAAGGTGTTTTGTGGTTTATTAGGAAGGATGGGCGTAGTGCGTCAAGGAAGGTGACAATGGTGGGCGTAGTGTAGTTGTGGTAGGGGAGGATGTAGCGTGGGCGTAGGGGAGTGTGGTAAGGGGTAGGGGAGATGTGGTGGGGAGTAGTGAAGGTGTGGTAGGGGATAGGAGGGTGTGGTTTGGGCGGAGAGGAGGTGTGGTAGGGGGTAGTGAAGGTGTGGTAGGGGATAGGAGGGTGTGGTTTGGGCGGAGAGAAGGTGTGGTAGGGGTAGTGAAGGTGTGGTGGAGTGTAGCGTAGGTGTGGTAGGGCGTAGCGTAGGTGTGGTAGGATGTGGTGTAGGCGTAATGGAAATGTGATAGGATGAGGGCGGAGTGGTGATATGACGTGGGCACAGCGGAGGAGAGCGTACCGTAGGCGTAAAGCGTCACACACACACACACACACACACACACACACAGGCGTAGGTCGTAGAGGTAACAAAGCTTCAATCCAAGACAGCTATCACCATCTCTATCCTGCCTATCCGCCTCTCAGTTCTTCCCTATCCTGTCTATAGCGGTCCCTATCCTGTCTCCTCATCTCTCCCTATCCTGCCTATACCTCTTTCAGTTCTCTTTTATTTCCTATCCTGGCTATCCCTATCTCAATACGTCCCTATCCTGCCCCTTAACCTCTCCCTATCCTGCCCATGTCTCACTACGTTCCTATCCTGTTGTTTTGCTCTTATCTTTCAATCTTTTTTATCCGTATCTATCTATCTACAGTCACTATCTCGTCTATATCCTGCCTGGCCTTCTCTATCCCTACCTACCGTCCCCGCAGGCTAGGATATTATCCAGGTAAAGCCCACACACTATCCTATCTTCACCACAAGGATGGTTAAGCGGCCCAGGTGTGCTTTAGCCTCCGGAGTCACAAGGGAACTTACGACAAATAGTGATTTTTATTTGTTTTATCTGTTAAGGAAAAAATTGAGTATTTGTTGTATTTGTTGAGATTCGACAAAAAATGATTCTGTTGGATTTTAAGATAAACAGGTGGATTTTAGTTATGTTTTATGATACAAGAAAATAGATGATTTTTTTTCTTTCATTTATTTCCTAACTTACGACAAAACGAAGGATTTTTTTTAGATTTTTTTTTTAATAATTTTTTTCTCGTTAGCTGAGGTTTTTATTCAATTAAATTATGTTTTTTTATTGACGTACTTCAACAAAAGAAAAATAATTCCCTTATAATTATTTACGCTAAATAATTTTCACTCGACTAATTCAGTGTTGAATAATAGACAAACTATAATTAAATTTATTCAATAATTTCCACTACAATACCTAGATGTAATAAATAATTTTCCTATTCAATGATATTCAAAATTTCTCTCAACCAATCACATTTGTTGGATTGTTTATATAGTGAGTAATTACGCAGTTTGGTAATTAAGCCATTGGGGTTAACGAAGACTTAGTGATGATTAACGACAAGCGATAATATTACCTGAGCACTGGTGTGTATAATGTATTGGTGTGACAGGTGTGTATGCAGGTGTGTGGTGTATTGGTGTTGTAGGTGTGACAGGTGTTTGTGTGTGCAGGTGTGGTGTATTGGTGTTGTAGGTGTGACAGGTGTGTGGTGTATTGCTGTAGGTGTGACAGGTGTGTGGTGTATTGGTGTTGTAAGTGTGACAGGTGTGTGATTAGGAATTATGTAGGTGAGACAAGTGTGTGATATTCAGGTGTGACAGGTGTACCAGCCGTGCCAGTGTCAGCCATGCGAGCGCCGTGTCAGTGTGCCAGCCGATGGTGTCAGCTCTGTCAGCCGTGTGTATAAATGACCCAGAATGGTGTTTTACTCAGAGACCAGAAATACACCGCTATATATACACAGACGGAAATAGGTGTATAGGTGTATGATCTGCCCTGCGTGTGGGTGTAGAGGGATGCCAACAACACCCTGGTGGAGGTGTACGTGTGTTAGGGGTGTAGAAAGGGGGAAAGGGTGTGTTAGGGGTGTAGAAAGGGGGAAGGTGTGTTAGGGATGTAGAAAGGGTGGGTAGGGGTGTAGAAAGGGGGAAAGGGTGTGTTCGGGGTGTAGAAAGGGTGGGTAGGGGTATAGAAAGGGGAAAGGGTGTGTTAGGGGTGTAGAAAGGGGGAAAGGGTGTGTTAGGGGTGTAGAAAGGGGGAAAGGGTGTGTTAGGGATTATGGGGAAACTTTTGTCGTGGCTCTCGACATCTCCAAAGCATTTGACACAGTATGGCACAAGTCATTGCTGTCTAAACTTCCCTCTTTTGGTTTCTCTCTTCCACTTTGTTTTCTCATCTCTAGCGTCCTTGAGAACCGATCCATGGCAGTTGTTGTCGAGGGATCGATTTCTCGCTCTTTCTCTACCAGTAGTGGCGTCCCACAGGGCTCTGTTCTTTCACCAATTATCTTCCTTCTTTTTATCAATGATTTACTTCACACTACAACTAACTCTATCCATTCTTACGCTGATGATTCTACTCTTCACTCTTCCTCACATTTTCCCCTTCCTCCTAACTCTCAAACTAGATCTGTTTCAAGAACTGATATCATTACTTCTATCAACACGGATCTGTGCAGCATCTCTGAATGGGGAGGTACAAACTTGGTTAAGTTCAATAGTAATAAAACTCAATATTTACCAATTACACTTTGTAAATTAGACGATCTCCCACCAATTACATTTCAGGACGCTATCATCCTCCCAAATTCTGAAATAAATATGTTAGGCCTCACCATTTCCTCCAATATGTCCTGGAAATCACACATCCTTAGTATAACTAAAGCTGCCTCCCGAAAGTTGGGAATGCTGTACAGATGCCGCAGCTACTTCACTCCTGAGCAGTTGCTCCAAGTATATAAGGGATTCATTCGTCCTAACTTGGAGTACTGCTCTCATATCTGGGGTGGCTCTTCTTCTGTCCAACTATTAGATAGGGTGGAATCAAAGGCATTTCGTCTTATTAACTCTCCTCCTTTAGTCGACAATCTCTCTTCCCTTTCTCTTCGCCGCAATGTTGCTTCACTCTCTCTCTTTTACAGGTACTTTAACGGACAATGTTTGGTGGATTTGGCATCCTGTGTACCGCCGGCAAGGCCGTGGGCTCGTAACACACGTCTTGCCCGCAGTGCCCACCGTTTCTCTGTGGATGTCGGTCACACGAGAATAACCCGTTATTGTACATCCTTCTTTCCTCACACAGCCAAACTGTGGAATGCTCTGCCTTCTTCTGTGTTTCCATGCTCTTACAATCTGTCTCACTTTAAAAAGCTGGTTTTCCGGCATCTTTGTGGTGTAGATTAATACAGTATAACCTTTTTATCTATGTTTACAATTTCTTTCCGTTTTTTTTCGCCCCCCAGGCGCCGTTGTGGGTCGTTTGACCTGTGCCCGGGTGGGCTAATTCCCGTAAAAAAAAAAAAAAAAAGTGTGTTGGGGTGTAGAAAGGGTGGGTACAGGGTGTAGATAATGGGTGCAGTTAAGCTAAGGAGGTGTGTATTAAGGACGCAGTGTAGCCAGGGAAGAGAATATACTGTACAGTGCACAGTGTAGCCAAGAAAGTGTGAATTCAATACACAGTGTAGCCAAAGGGTGTATTTAGTGTACACAAGGAAGTTTGTATTCAAGGAGGCAGCAGTGTAACGTGGGTGTAGGTGTAGCAGGGTGTAAGAAGTGAGAGGGTCGCCTCGCCTGTGTACCGTGTTTAAAACGATTATGACCACACACACAACTCTCTCTCTCTCTCTCTCTCTCTCTCTCTCTCTCTCTCTCTCTCTCTCTCTCTCCCTTGTTTATGTCTTCGTCTGGGTTGATGTTGGAGGGGGTGGAGGGGAGGGGAGGGGAGAAGGGGAGCTAAGCAATTGTTCTAAAACTTGTGTAATTTTCTCTCCCCAATGTATGTGTTTTGGTCTGTGTGCGTGTGTGTGTAAAACGTGTTGTGTGTACATGATAAGATTGTGTTGTTGTTTTTCGATAAGAATGTTTTTGTTGTATTGCCAAAGGTTCTTAGGGTAAATAATTGTCGTGAGTGAAGATGTGAGAATTTATTGAACTGTTTGACTTCAAAACATGACAGGAAAATTCTCTTGGTACAGGACAGAATTAATCCACATAATTCTTAGAAACGATGAGGGTGCGGTGGCTGACTGGAAACAGCTCTCGCGTCCTGTCTCAAGCGGTCACTGGATCGCACTCAGGGCACCCCTAGTCCACCCAGCTGTGATTTGGACCACTTTTTGGATATCTTCGTTGGTCAGAGGATAATTTTTTTCCCGATTGACATTTTTTTTTTACCGATAGTTTAAGAAAAATGTCTGGTTTTATATTGTCATTGGCATTTATAGAGTTAATCATTTATTTAAGGGGAAAAATATACACTACACAGCACCTCTTCCGCCATCCCGTCTGTAGGGTGACGCGCGAAGTGTGGAGTGGTGGGCGTTGAACTTGGTGTCATCACTTGTGTTATTAACAGTTTGTTCTCTGATATTTTCTTCTTCTTTATTGTGGTTTTTTGATATCCTGTGTACAGTTATGGTGGAGGGTGGGGGGGCTTGGAGAGGATTCGTATGGAGAGGGAGAGGAAGGGTGATAGTTGGGGAGAGAATGGGTCTAGTGAGGAGGAGGAGATGGGAGGAAAGGAAGGAGGGGCTACTGGGGAGGGAGGGATTCGTGAGGGAGGAGAGGGGCTGCTGGGGAGGGAAGGGGACCAGTAGGGAGTAGAAGGGAGGGAAGGGGATTTGTGGGGAAGGAAGAAGGCCCGTGGGGAGGAAATGAGGGGGAAGAAGACTACTGGGGAGGGATTGGGGCTAGTGGGGAGGAGATGGGAATGGGACTAGTGGGGAGGGGGAGAGGGGGCTACTGGGGAGGGAATGGGGCTAGTGGGGAGAAGATGGGAGGGGAGACACTCATGCATTTTAACACACTGTTGTTTGGCTCTATTTTTCCATTTCATTTTTCTTTTCAAATTTTGCTAAGATTTTTTTTTTATATAAATGGGTTATATAAATTCTGTATATATTATTTGTATTATATAAGGCTTCTTGGCTGTGGTTATTAACATATAAAAGTATAATTATCATCGAATGTTTGTAAATTTTGTTTGTTGTTATTTATGTGTTTGATGAACGAGTGTTTGTTGATATTGAAATTACATAGAATTTTATGTTTGTTATTATTATTATTATTATTATTATTATTATTATTATTATTATTAGTCATTATTGTTTCTGTTATTATTTTATTTTTATTAGTATTTATTATTTACTACTACTACTACTACTATTACTACAACAACAACACTACTATTACTACTATTATTTTTTACTACTACCATTACCACTATTATCATTACAGTTATTATCATCATCACCACAACACAGTCAGTGGTGGGGGTACAATCGGGGCCTCAGATACACAGGCAAATCCCTTGTACCTGTCATTAGGCACACCTTGTCTGGGGGCCATGCTTAGCGCTGATTACATTACCTGGTGATTACATTACCTGTTGATTACTTTACCTGGTGATAACATTACCTGGTGATTACATTACCTGGTGATTGCTTTACCTGGTGATTGCTTTACCTGGTGATTAGAGTTCCTGGTGATTACTTTACTTGGTGATTACATTACCTGGTGATTACTTTACTTGGTGATTACATTAGTTGTAGATTACATTACCTGGTGATTACCTTAACTGACAATTACAAATCTCTCTCTCTCTCTCTCTCTCTCTCTCTCTCTGCATGATTATATGTATGTATATGGGTATGCCCTTATTTTATCTTCATATATGTATGTATGTATGTATGTATGTATGTATGTATGTATGTATGTATGTATGTATATATATGTATGTATGTATGTATGTATGTATGTATGTATGTTACAACTTCCTTCCTCCCTCTGTGGTTTAGCTTTCCTGTTGGCTTACCACTATCTACACCATCCCTACCCCTCCAGAGGTCACCTCTCCTCCCTACCCCTCCATAGGTCACCCCTCCCTCCCCCCTACACAGCGCCAATATGTCTAGCGTATGTTGTATGTCAGTGTATTAGCCTGGATAGTGGTAGGGGGGTTGTGGTGATAGTGGTAGGGGGGGTTGTGGTGATAGTGGTAGGGGGGTTGTGGTGATTGGTGGTGTAGGGGTTGTGGGTGATAGTGGTAGGGGTTGTGGTGATGTGGTGGTGTGGTGGTGATAGGGGTAGGGGTTATGATATGGTGGGGGTTGGTGATAGTGGTAGGGGGTTGTGGTGATAGTGGTAGGGGGTTGGTGGTGGTGTGGTGAGTAGTGGTAGGGGGTTGTGGTGATGAAGTGGTAGGGGGGTTGTGGTGATGTGGGGTGGTTATGGTGATAGTGGTAGGGTGTGGTTGGTGAGGGGGTTGTTGGTGATAGTGGTGGTGGGGGGTTGTGGTGATGGTGGTGGGGGTTGTGGTGTGATGTGGTGGGGTTGTGGTGGGTAGTGATGGTGGTGGGTGTGTGGGGGTGGGGGGGTTGTGGTGATAGGGGTTGTGGTAGGGGTTGTGGTGATAGTGGTAGGGGTTGTGGTGATAGTGGTAGGGGTGGTGATAGTGGTAGGGGTTGTGGTGATAGTGGTAGGGGTTGGGTTAGTGGTGATAGTGGTGTGAGTGGTGGGGTGGTGGTAGTGGTCATAGTGGTGTTGTGGTGTAGTGGTGGTAGTGGTATAGTGGTGGGGGTTGTGGTGATAGTGGTAGGGGGTTGTGGTCATAGTGGTGGGGGTTGTGGTGATATGGTAGTGGGGGGTGGTGTGGTGTGTGGTCATAGTGGTGGGGGTTGTGGTGAGTGGTGGGGGTTGTGGTGATAGTGGTGGGGGGTGGTATGGTGGTGAGGTTGTGGTGAGTGGTAGGGGGGGTGTGGTGATAGTGGTAGGGGTTGTGGTTGTCATGGTGGTTGTGGGGTGTGTGGGATAGTGGTGTTGTGGTATAGTGGTAGGGGGTTGTTGTAGGTAGTGGTGAAGTTTTGGTGATAGTGGTAGGGGATGGTGGTGGGGTTATGGTGTGGGAGGTTGTGGTGATAGTGGTAGGGGGGGATAGTGGTGGTGAGTGGTAGTGTGGTGATAGTGGTGGGGGTTGTGGTGATAGTGGTAGGGGGGTTGTGGTGATAATAGTACTTGGTTCTGGTGGGGTGTGATAGTGGTTGTGGTAGGTTGTTGTGGTGGTGTTGGTAGGTAGATGATGAGTTTGGTTGGTGGTGATAGTGGTTGTTGTGGTGATAATGCTGGTAGTTTAGGTGGTGTTAGTAGTACAGATGGTGGTGGTGGTAGTAGTAGTGGTTTGTGATAGTCTACATTATAGTAATGGTGGTAGTCTAGATAGTAGTAGTAGTTAGAAATAGTGGTAGTTGACCCGGATTTAGTACTCATCATTACTACAATAAAATTAATCCTATTTTTACCTTGGGAAAAAAAAACTTGGGATTTAGTGAATAAAATTAATCCCTCATATCCTTGGGAGATTTGGAAGGATTTAATAGGGATTTATTACGTGGCATAGAAGTGATGGGGGATTTATTTCCTTGTAAACTGTAGGGGTAAAATACACTACAGACTCGTTAGGGGGATTTATGTCTTGATGGGGATTTATGTTGGGGAGAGAGTGGTGGGGGTGGTGGAGGTACTGGTAGTTGTGGTAGTGGTGATAGTGTGGGGGTGCTGGTAGTGTCGGGGTACTGGTAGTGGTGGTAGTGTGGGGGTGCTGGTAGTGGTGTGGTGGTGTGGGGTGCTGGTGGTGGTGGTGGTGTGGGGTGTGGTGGTGATGGTGTGGGGGGTGCTGGTGGTGTCAGGTACTGGTAGTGGTGGTAGTGTTGTGTAGACGTAGAATTGTCATGTCACACAAAACATAAATAATATAAAATAAAATAACTGCTATATATTATTTTTTACGTCGGTAGGAAAATAATGTATTTATACTGGGGAAAAAAATACTCATTAAACAACAAAATATTCAGAGGTTTGTAATGGAAATTTTGTTCGCGTTGACCATCCTGGAGAAAAAAAATTAAATAAAGGTAAGAATAATTATTTGTTGAATGAGACATGAATTATTAATGAGGTAATTTGGTGATGGTGGTGATGGTGATGGTGATGGTGGTGGTGGTGGTGGTGGTGGTGGTGATGGTGGTGGTGAAGGTGGTGGGGTGGTGGTGAAAGGTGGATGGTGTGGTGAAGTGGTGGTGGTGGTGGTGGTGGTAATGGTGGTAGTGAGGTGGTGGTGGTGGTGGTGGTGGTGGTGGTGGGTGGTGGTGGTGGTGATGATGGTGGTGATGGTGGTGGTGGTGGTGATGGTGGTGGTGATGGTGGTGGTGCTAGTAGTTATTGTTTTATTGTGATTTTTTATTTGTGTCTTGCTCTTGTTTTCCTGTTTGTTCTTCTCACTATCACCGGACCTCCATTGTCACCACAATATGACTCGTTCTTAGTCACCATCACATCACTATCAATCCTGGTGACCGTTTTATCACCTTCCTTGGTAAGTGAGTTCGTGTCCGTGGTGAAGATGATCAATGGGGCGTCATTATCACCGTGGTGAAGGTGATCACTATCATCATGGTGACAGCAGACTTCGCCAGGCGCTCGTCGGGCCGGAACTTCACTTCCTGTGTCTCAATACTTGACGTTGACTCCCTCCCTCCCTCCCTCCCACCCCTCCCTCCATCTACATTCCGTCCCACCCCACCCTCTCATCCCTCTGGCCCTCTCTACCTCCCTCCTCCCTCCCCCTCCTCCATCTGGCTCTTCCTCCCACCCCCTCCCTCCATCTACTCTTCTCCGTCCCACCCCACCCTCTCATCCCTCTGACCTCTTTCTTACCTCCCTCCTCCCTCCCTCCCTCCCTCCCTCCCTCCCTCACCTCTTTCCTACTCACCTCCCACCACCCACTCAATTCTCCACCCTCCCCACTTCCTCCCCCCACTTCCCTCCCCCTCCCACTTCCCTCCCCTGGGCTTTCAAAATTCACGGTGTTATTTCCGGGTTTGGGTTAGATTATCCATCATTTGTGGCCACACCTGTCCCTCGTGGCCACACAGGTGTAACAGGTGTGTCCATAAGAGGTCTTCGTCAGATAAGAGTGTTTGTTGCCTTAGCACTTTACTGTTACTTCATGAAT
Source organism: Homarus americanus (assembly GCF_018991925.1). Lineage (NCBI taxonomy): Eukaryota > Metazoa > Arthropoda > Malacostraca > Decapoda > Nephropidae > Homarus > Homarus americanus. The sequence continues at coordinate 5,085,357 of NW_024755060.1, forward strand.
AGCTTGAGGAGTGTAGATATTGGTTAGATAGATAGATATATAGATAGATAGATAGATAGATAGATAGATAAAAGATAGATATATTTGCAGATAGATAGATAGATAGATAGATAGATAAAAGATAGATATATTTACAGATGGATAGATATATTTACAGTTAGATAGATAGATATATTTACAAGTAAGTAGATCCAAAATTCAAGTTCTGAACGTTTTAAATTCTCGTTAGGTTGTCTGGCTGTCTCTCGCTGACAGTCTAGAGTGCCTCCACGCCAGTCAGCCAGGTAGTAACTGTCAGGAGAACTCATAATGGCGCCCAGAGCTGACACTTTGAGGGTGTGTACCAGTTTATCGTGGTGAGTGGGTGCTATAGGCAGACTGTCTGACTGTAAAGTAAATATGACAGTTTAACTTATTGACTGGGCATATGAGTGACTGTTGAACTTATGTGACAGTTTAAGCAGAAGGAAAACCTGTAATGTTAAACCAGGGAAATTTGAATAGGGAAATAGTGGATAATAAACCTGAGTTGTGTGTTAAGTCTAAGGAAATATTAACAGGGGAAAAAAGGTAAAAAAAACACTTATGCTAAATCTAGGGAGATATTTTTAAAACCAATGATGACGGTATATTTCCCTGACCACACACATCCGCTCACCAGCATACCGACATATTTCCTGTGGTTTTTTTCCCTATTTCGTTTTTTCCCTCAAATTCTCTTTTATTTACGTTTCTTTGTCTTGTATCATCCTTCTTTTGTTTTTGTTTTGTTGTTTATTATTTTGTTGTTTTGTTGTGTTGATCAGCTGCGTCGGTAACACTATACATGTCTATGATGCTGAAAGATTCTTGATTTATTGATCGACTTAGAATATAAGGAGGAAGAAGAGGAGGAGGAGGAGTAACAGGTCCTTGTGGTGCGGGGTGAGAGGAGCGGTTGTGGCGCCTCTATCATCACCAGCAACACCACCCGGATTTAAGCAATGGCCGTGACTGGGGTTATGTAGTGGTGTTGGGATGTGTTGGATTTTGTTGTGTGTCTCCTGGTCTTAGAGAATGGTGGTTGGTGGGGGTGGTGGGTAGTGGTGGTTGATTGTGGTGGGGGTGGTTGGTCGTGTTGGTTTGTTGGGGTGGTGGTTGATTGGGATGGGTGGTGGTTGGTTGTAATTGATTGTGGTGGGGGGTGGTTGGTTGGGGGTGGGGGGTAGTGGTGGTTGGTTGTGTTTGGATGGTGGTGGGGGGCAGTATTGGAGGAGACTTAATTGTGGTAGTAGTGGTAGTGAAGGGTTTAACAGATGGTGTGTAAAGGTGAAGAGAGAAAGAGAGGAAATGATAAAGCAAGAGAGAGAAGGAGAGGGGGGAAATGATGAAGCAAAAGAGAGGAAATGATAAAACAAGAGAGGGAGAGAGAGAAAGAGAGAGAGAGAGAGAGAGAGGGAGAGAGAGAGAGAGAGGGGAGGGGGGGGCAGGAGGACTTGGTCACGGTGAGTTGCCCCGTCAGTTCCTGAGGTATTCAGTGTGGAGGAATTCAACCCAGCCAGCAGCACCCCCCCATGGTCACGTGGGGGGTGGGGGGCCTCCATGTCATCTTCGTCATTACCATTACCATCTTCGTCGTTACCATGGTTGTCTTTACTGCGGCGTTTGATGTCACCATTATGTTACCTTAGCTACTGTTCTTACTATGGTTATCGTTCCTACCATGGCTATAGTTTCTTCCATAGTTCTTTCCTACCATTGTTATCGTTCCTACCATGGCTATAGTTTCTTCCATAGTTCTTTCCTACCATTGTTATCGTTCCTATCATGGCTGTTTTTCCTACCATTGTTGCTTCACTACCATAGCTACCGCTCCTACCATGGTTTCCTTTCCCTACGCTCGTCGGTTCCACCATAATGGTCCCATGTGCTCAGTCACGTTAAAAAATCCGTTACAAAGATCTTGTAATTATGGAGATTAATTGAAATCCGTTGGCGGAAATTCAAAAATTCGAAATCGGAATTTCCGCCAACGGATCTTAACGAATCTCCGTGTTTACAACAGCTTTTCACCTTTACCTTTAATGATGGAACCGTGTGTACCATGACGTGGCGCTTATGTACACGTGTATTCATGTACGTATCTCAGACAGTCATGAAACTTGATGTACACGTATATTCATGTATCTCAAACAGTCATGAAACTTGATGTACACGTATAGTCATGTACGTATCTCAAACAATCATAAAGTTTGATGTACGAATTGAGAGAGAGAGAGAGAGAGAGAGAGAGAGAGAGAGAGAGAGAGAGAGAGAGAGAGAGAGAGAGAGAGAGAGAGAGAGAGAGAGACTACCCAGCTTGGCATAGTGATCCCAAGAATTTGACCAACAATTTATCAAGGTCAACTACTACCCTGTGCATAGTTCAAAGGTCACCTGGGGATTTGTTTGTCTTGTTTTAAAGTTTTAGTTAAAACAAATAAAAATGAAAAACAATTAAAACTGTGTGCGTGTGTGTGTGTGTGTGCGCGTGCGTGTGTGTGTGTGTGTGTGTGTGTGTGTGTGTGTGTGTGTGTGTGCGTGCGTGTGTGTGCGTGTGTGTGCCAGGTAGGTCAACAAAAGGTTAATTGTAATTACAAGAAAGCTCAACACAGTAATGGCCGCCGCTGCCGACCCTTGAGAAATACCATTACATTTTATGATTTAATTGTTTTTATTTGTTTACAATGTTAGTAATTTGTTGTTTTGCGATGATTGTTGTTATTGTTTTTGTTGTGCTACGTTGATATTACTTTTGTGGTTGTTTTATTGTTCGTCTACATTGTCTTTGTGATTGTCTTTGTGTTTTTTGTTGTTCTTGTTCTTGTTCTTATTCTCGTTGTTCTTGTACTTGTTGTTCTTGTTCTCCTTATTCTCGTCGTTCTTGTACTTGTTGTTCTTGCTTTTATCTTTCCTTGTTCTTAGCGTTTTTTATTTATTTTTTTCTCTTCGTCTTGTTCTTCTTGTTCTTCTTGTTGTTCTTGTTCTTTGTTATCATCATCCTGCTCATAACAATTTTGAATGGAATGAAGATAAACCTTTCGTCCTTGATATGGGTCATGTAATGAATAACTTGTTCAGAAATTATTGTTATTGATAATTTAGTAATGAGTGTTATATAATTATTGGTTCAGAAATTATATATATATATATCGTCGTAATTGGTATCGTTAGCTATCGTCGTAATTAATTAACGGTGTATGTGGTATTATTGACAGCGATCGACTCCAAGCTGTCAGAGGGAGACTATCATCCCCCCCTCCTCTCCCCTTCCCCTCCTCTTCCCTCCCCCCTTCCCCTCACTACGATACGACGCGTCCTGTCACAAGAGAAGTTTGTTAACGTGTTTGAGTTGACGTATCGTGCACAGGAAGTTTGATGTCAAGGTGTTGGTGACGTCAGGTTTGTTTTGGTGAGTTGTGTATACATTGGGGGTGGTAGAGACACGTCTGAGAGGGGGGGGGAGGTTAGAGGAGGGAGGGAGGGTGGGGGGTAGTTGGTTTGTGTGGGGTAGTGTGTGACTCTCCTTCGCCTTGTCTCATCTCTTCCATCGTCTTCTTCCCATTATCTTATTTATCTCCCTTCTTCTCTTCTTTTGCCTGTTTCATTTTCTCTTTCCTGTTCCTCGATTTTTTGTGCTTATTCCTGTCTTCCTCCTCCTACCTCATCATCATCATCTTCATCATTATCATCATCATCATTATCATCATCATCATCATTTACTCCTTAATTACTTTTTTCTTTCTTTCACTTTTCCATTATTTCTGTTCCTTCCTCTCCTCTTACTCTTCCTTCCCTACTCCTCCTCCCCTTCCTTCCCTTCCTACCCCTCCCCCTTCCCCTTCCTTCCCTTCCTCTTTCCTCCTCCCTCCAACAACCGTTCGTCAATTTCCTTTTCATTTTTGGGGTTCGTTTTACACTCCAGTTCCTTCATTCTGTCTTTTCCTCTCTCCTTCCTTCCTTCCTTCCTTCCTTCCTTCCTGCCTCCACAAAAACATCATCAATTCGTCATCGTTTTTTGAGTGTCATTTTAATTTTCATCTCCCTCATTCAGCTTTCAATCTCATGTTTCTTTCTTTCTTTCTTTCACATATCCATTATTTTTCTCCTCTTCATACTTGACCATTTCCTCCCTCCCTCCTCTCCTCTTCTTCCTTCTTTCTCCACCTTCCTTATTTCCTCAACTTTTCTTTCTCCTTCCTCTTCTTTCACTCTTCTCTCATCCTGTTTCCTTCCTACCCTCCTCCCCCTCCTCTCCTGTACTGTAATTGTATAAAACACTATTCCAGGTTGTTCATTAAGGCGGCAGCTGAAACATCACAAGGAGGTTAGTCTAGTTGATGGGGCCATGGGACGAAGATGGAGTTGATGGGGCCAGGGTGGAGGATGGGGGGTGATGGGGCCACATAACATGTTGGAGGATGGATGGGGGGCCACAGGAGGATGGATGGAAATAGGTGGAGGATGGATGGGGCCAGGGTGGAGGATGGGGCCATGATGGAGGATGGGGGGGTGATGGGGCCATGGTGGAGGATGGGGGGGTGATAGGGCCGTAAGAGAAGGATGGAATTGGGCCATAAGAGAAGTAAATTTAAACAATAGACAACAAAAGATAATCTACACGATAGATTATAATCAATAGATAATTCCTATAATAATTCTAAATACTTAACGTTAAATTATCTCCCGTAATTATTGTGAACATTTTCTCCAGCGTGTGGGAGGAGACTCGCTGCCTCGCCCATAACAGCTGAGTCAAGCATAAAGATCGTTTAATTGCTCTCGCGAAAATCGTAAATTGCGCGAAATGCTTCAATTTGCGAATGCAGCGCTGGGTATTTTGTGGTCTTTTGCGGATTTATTGTGGATATTTGCGGATATAATGAGAAAGTTTCTTGATATTTGTAAATTTTTAGTGGTTTGTTCAGCCGATATTCGCGAGTATTTGATTTAGTGCCTGGTATTTGATATTCGCGAATAAACCCTGTTGTTTGGCTAATATTCGCGAATAAAAACCGGTTATTTAGCTTATATTCGCGAATAAAACCCGTTTATTTAGCTAATATTCGCGAATAAAGGCCACTTATTTGACTGAAATTGGCGAAGGAAACCTCAATGTTCGCCAAGTTAAGTCGAACGAAATTTCTCCTTTTAAATGGTGATGAATTTTTTAAATTACATAATTGGTAATACAGCGGAGTATTATGTATTCCCTTTGTTACAGTGATCAGAGGAGGCAGGTGAGGGCTCGTGTGTAATTGATTTTGTAAGATTATAATACAAACTGTCCTGTAATGTTGCTGTAATAAAAATGTGGTTGTGTGTGTGTGTGTGTGTGTGTGTGTTTTATTTATTTGTATCTATATTATGTAACCTTGAGTCTAGTTATCTCCTCTGTTCTGTATTTATAAAGATACAGTATTGTCATCTGTTTTATTCCATATTTTGTACGTTACAGTTTTAAGATGATTATCAGTTTGTGAGTTACAGCTGTATTTATTCTGTATTTTGTGCTTTTCTGTATTATTATCATTATTCTCCTGTATTTTGTAAGGTACAGTAATCATCGTGTTTTGTATCTTATGAGTACAGTCGCTGGTTACAGTCTAGGTGGAAGAGTGTCTTTGTATTATATGTGGTACAGTATTCGTGTAGTAACTGTTCTGTAATTGAGGTTAGATTTGGTTAGGTTAGGTTTGGTTAGGTTAGGTTAGGTTAGGTTAGGTTAGGTTCGGTTCGGTTCGGTTAGGTTAGGTTAGGTTAGGTTCGGTTGGGTTGGGTTGGGTTAGGTTAGGTTAGGTTAGGTTAGGTTAGGTTAGGTTAGGTTAGGTTTGGTTAGATTCGGTTAGGTTCGGTTAGGTTCGGTTTGAGTTTGGTTAGATTCGGTTGGGTTAAGTTAGATTAGATTAGGTTGAGTTAGGTGGATTAGTTTAACCCTCTTGAGACTAATCCTGAAGGACTTATTATCATAGTGCTCGTTGAAGCATTATAATACCCCTGATGATAACACCTAAAGCATTATTTCACTCACGGACCAGAGCTTTGGTTAGTTCCTCTTGCTTCTGTTGGTTAGTTCTTGCTTCCTCCCTCCTTCCTTCCTTCCTCCTTCCTCCCTCCTTCCGTCTCCAGGGCCGCGGGAAGTGTGAAGCGGTGTACAGTAAACCCACCAGTACTTTCTCTCCTCTTATTTACATTGTTAGTTGACCTTTTAAATGGTTTAATGGGGGTCAGAGGTCAAGGTATCCAAAAAGGTGTATTTTATATCAATTAAGATAACATTTGGTGCAGATATTTTTACTATTATTTTTTTATTATTTTTATCATTATTATTGTTATTGTTCGTATTATTATTATTATTAACAACAACAACAACACAGGATTACGCACCACCTTACCCCTTGTCTAACAGTAAGGGAATTCCCCGGGTCAGGTGTGTGTGTCCAGCCTCACGTAATCTGGAAATAAACAAGACCTCGTAAATAATTATTTTTTACTATATTTTTTGTTTGTGTCTTAAGTCTCACTATCTTATCTGATTTGTTTATGTTGGTGGTGGTGGTGGTGTAGTTGTTGTGGTTGTTGGTGGTGTAGTTGTTGTGGTTGCTGGTGGTGTAGTTGTTGTGGTTGTTGGTGGTGTAGTTGTTGGTGGTGGTGGTGTAGTTGTTGTGGTTGCTGGTGGTGTAGTTGTTGTGGTTGTTGGTGGTGTAGTTGTTGTGTCACAGGTGCTGTTGGTGGTGTAGCTGATGGTGGTGGTGGGTGGTGGTGCAGTTGATGGTGGTGGTGTAGTTGTTGGTGGTTGTTGGTGGTGAAATAAGTTGGTGGTGGTGGCGTAGTTGTTGTAGTCGCTGGTGGTGTAGTTGTTGTGCTGCTGGTGGTGTAGTTGTTGTGGTTGCTGGTGGTGTAGTTGCTGGTGGTGTAGTTGATGGTGGTGGTGGTGGTGTAGTTGTTGTGGTCATGCTGGTGGTGAAGTTGTTGCGGTTGGTGGGTGTAGTTGACGGTGGTGGCGGTGGCAGTTGTTGTGGCTGCTGGTGGTGTGCAAAGCTTGCTGTAGCGTGGTGTCGTTGTGGCTGTTGCGGTGCAGTTGCTGTGGTTGCTGGTGGTGCAGTTGTTGTGGTTGCTGTGGTGGTGTAGTTGTTGTGGTTGCTGGTGGTGTAGTTGTTGTGGTTGGTGGTGTAGTTGTTGTGGTTGTTGGTGGTGTAGTTGTTGTGGTTGGTGGTGTAGTTGTTGTGGTTGTTGGTGGTGTAGTTGTGGTTGCTGGTGGTGTAGTTGTTGTGGTTGTTGGTGGTGTAGTTGTTGTTGTTGGTGTTGTTATTCTTGTTTTTGATGTATCTGAATGTGTTATTGTTGTAGTTGTGTTTCATTGTACTACAGTGTCTAAAGATACACCCAGAAGATAAAATACTAAGGTGTGTTTAAATGGCACCGGTGTGGTGTGGCCTTTAAAGGTTCTACGGAGTGCCACCTTTAATGGCACTCGCTGTTGAAGGTTTAAAGAGTGGCACCGTAAACAAGAGAGATGTGTACCGTAAACAAGAGAGATGTGTACCGTAAACAAGAGAGATGTGTACCGTAAACAAGAGAGATGTGTACCATAAATAAGAGAGATGTGTACCATAAACAAGAGAGATGTGTACCATAAACAAGAGAGATGTGTACCGTAAACAAGAGAAATGCGTACCGTAAACGTGTATTGCGTTGTGACACGATAATGTAAACAATGACAACAAACTCACAAACACAGGCGAGTGGGAAGTAAACAGACGGGCCAGTGACTTTGTTTACATACTCATTAATTTTTATTTCCAGATATTTGTAGACAAGTTTAGTTTAATTACACTCCGTTGGAAACACGTATTAAGGTAGGGTGGGTTAGGTCAGGGGTGGCTAGCTGTGGTTAGGTCAGGGGTGGCTAGCTGTGGTTAGGTCAGGGGTGGCTAGCTGTGGTTGGTGGCCAGGGGTGGCTAGCTGTGGTTAGGCTTAAAGTGGCTAGGCTGTGGTTAGGTCAGGGTGCATAGTTGTAAGTCAGGGCTCAGGGGTGGCTAGGTGTGGTTAGACTGAAAGCTGGCTAGCTAAAATAGGTCAGGGTGGCTGGGGCTGTACAGGGTCAGTGGCTAGCTGTGGTTAGGTCAGGGGTATTAGCTGTGGTTATGGGGGTCAGGGGTATTAGCTGTGGTTAGGTCAGGGGTGGCTAGAAGGTGGTTAGGTCAGGGGTGGCTAGGGTGTGGTTAGGTCAGGGGTGGCTAGCTGTGGAAGCAGCTGGGGGTATTAGCTGTGGTTAGGTCTAGCTGGGTTAGGTCATTGAGAGTCAGGGTTGATTAAGGAAGGGGGGCTACTCTTCACGTGATCCATAAACTGTACAGGAAGAAGAGTTGAGTTGTTGGCAGCAAGTGGTGAGGAAGTGGTGAACAAGTGGTGAGGAAGTGGTGAACAAGTAGTGAGGAAGTGGTGTGAGGTGGATGACTTTGATACTGGGGGCTGCTTGTGTGGGCGGGATGGGTGTTTTTGGCGTTAGGTGGGTGTATGTTACGCCACTGTGGGCGGGGGTGGGCGGATGTGTACAATTATGGTGGGTGGCCGCGCGTGCCTGGCAATCAGTGCGTGTTCTGTTCTCCTGAAGGTGCTGGTGTCTTCTGTTGCTGTTATTATCGTTTACTTGGTATCTTGTCTTGAGTGGCGGGTCAAGATAGTGGTATAAGCTAGACCTTTAAAGCCGAACTGCTGTAGTGGGGGTGATGTTTTACCGCCTCTCTGGACGATCAAGTTCTAGTAAGTCAAAAACAGCGTCACACGAGCGTTCACTAGCGTCTGGCGTTTGTCCACTACCCATACAAAGACACACGGGAGTTGTTCTTTATGGGTCAGCGCCAGCACGAGCACTTACATCGCCTGGCGTATCAGTGTACCCTTTAAAAACACGCTCGTGCTTGAACAAAGTAAAGCAGTGTCAGGGCGAGCATTTAACTTCGTCTGGCGATAGTTTTCCACCTGAAGTTGATGTTATTGTGAAAGGTACGCCAGACGACATGTTCGCCCGCCTTCTTCTTGTACTGGCGTTCCTCTTCTGGTACGTGATTATTCAGGTGTGTGTGTGTGTGTGTGTGTGTGTGTGTGTGTGTGTGTGTGTGTGTGTCACCTGAACTCCTACACGAAAATGCCGGAAATGGCGTCAAAATTGCCCCAAGACGTGACTCACTGGTCTACGGTCAGGGAACTTGACTTAACTGTAACCTAACCTAACCATGTTGGTGGTTGTGGTAGAGGCTGGTGGTGGTAGTGGTGGTAACAATTATGTCTTGTGGTATTGACTGATGTTAATAGTGGTGGTGGTGATGATGGAAGTGGTAGGAACAATTGTGGTAGTGGTGGTGATGATGGGAGTGGTAGGAACAATTGTGATAGTTGGGTGGTGTGAGACTTGGTGTTCAGTGACTCATGTTTTAGTCACCACAGTCACGGAAGACTCGTAGACCCTCACGTCCCTCCCTCCTTCCCTCCCTCCCTCTTCTCCTCCTCCTCCTCCTCCATTCTTCTCTACTTCCCTATTCATCACAACTTTTCCTATAGAGGTTTTCGCTAACATGATTGTGAAATTTACGGTATTGAAATTGATGATTTTTCATTCTTAAAACACACTGACGGAGGGAGAAGGGAGTGGGGTGAGAGTGGGAGAAGAGAGACGGGGGTAGTGGAGGGGAGTGGGATGAGAGGGGGGAGTGGGGTGAGAGTGGGATGAGAGGGAAGTAGGGTAATTGAGGGGGAAGAGGAAGGGAAGTTGGGTAATTGGGCGGGAAGAGGAATAGGGTGATTGAGTATTGCTTTGTTTGGCTATGATGAACCGAAACAATAAACATTCCGGGATTCGCTGGGGCAAGCCAGGTAGGTTAGGTTAGGTTAGGTTACGTTTAGGTTAGTTTAAGTTTGGTTAGTTTAGGCTAGGTATATTAGGTTAGGTTTAGTTAGGTTAGGTTAGGTTAGGACACGCCAGGTAGGTTAGGTTAGGTTAGGACGCATGGAGTAGTTAGGTTGGGTTGGGACACGCCAGGTTTGGGTGTTGGGTTGGGATGGGACACCTCCAGGTGTGTTGGGTTAGGACACGCCGGGTATGTTGGGTTGGGTTGGGACGCGCCGGGTATGTTGGGTTGGGTTGGGACACGCCGGGTAGGTTGGGTTGGGACACGCCGGGTAGGTTGGGTTAGGACCGCCAGGCGCCAGGTAGGTTGGGTTGGGTTGGGACACGCCAGGTATGTTGGGTTGGGATGGGACACGCCGGGTAATGTTGGGTTGGGACGCGCCGGGTGTTAGGTTGGGTTAGGACGCGCCGGGTATGTTAGGTTGGGTTAGGACACGCCAGGTAGGTTAGGTTAGGTTGGGACACGCCAGGTAGGTTAGGTTAGGTTGGGACACGCCGGGTATGTTGGGTTGGGTTAGGACACGCCAGGTAGGTTAGGTTGGGACACGCCAGGTAGGTTAGGTTGGGTTAGGACACGCCAGGTGGGTTAGGTTAGGTTGGGTCACGCCAGGTAGGTTAGGTTGGGTTGGGTCACGCCAGGTAGGTTAGGTTGAGTTGGGACACGCCAGGTAGGTTAGGTTGGGATTGGGTCACGCCGGGTAGGTTAGGTTAGGTTAGGTCGCCAGGTAGGTTAGGTTACAGGACACGCCGGGTGTGTTGGGTTGGGTTGGGTCACGCCAGGTAGGTTAGGTTAGGTTAGGTCACGCCAGGTATGTTAGGTTAGGTTAGGACACGCCAGGTATGTTAGGTTAGGTTAGGACACGCCAGGTATGTTAGGTTAGGATAGGACACGCCAGGTATGTTAGGTTAGGTTAGGTCACGCCAGGTAGGTTAGGTTAGGTTAGGACACGCCAGGTAGGTTAGGTTAGGTTAGGACACGCCAGGTAGGACAGTTATCATTGTCTTAAGGTTCATAGTGCCAGTGTTTCCAATTTCGGGTCCTTGCTTAATAGACCAGGTAGGTGGGCCTTAAACGTCTCTAATTAAGGGGAGAGGTGATGTATTATGACAGACAGATCTAGACAGACACAGACAGACATACAGACCTGGATAGATAGACAGACACACACAGACAGACAGTCAGTCCTACATAGATAGACAGATAAACAGACCTAGATAGATAGACACAGACAGACAGACATAGATAGACAGACAGACACAGATAGACAGAAAACCAGACCTAGATAGATAGATACAGACGGAATTGTTTGATGATCTCTGTCCATATCTGCTATAGTTTCCCCCTCTTCCCCTCTCTCCACCCTTCCCCCCAATTCTCGGGTCCCCTCCTTCCTTAATTCTTCCCCCTCCCACTCGTCCTCCAACCCCTCCCACTCGCCCTCCAACCCCTCCTACTCGCCCTCCAATCCCTCCCCTCGCCCTCAACCCCTCCCCTCGCCCTCCAACCCTCTCTATTGATTCCTCACTTATGAAGAGGCAGATTTAGCTGAGAGAGAGATTTGCCCTTCTCTTCACAGCTCGTATTTTTTTCTTAGGATCAGCTGAGGAAATGGAACTGTGTGTGTGTGTGTGTGTGTGTGTGTGTGTAGATGAGGTGGTGGGGGTGGTAGTTGTTGTTGGTTAGTAATTGTTGTTGATGGTGGTGGTTAGATTAGTAAACATTGTGGTGGTGGTGGCTGTAATTTATAGTGGTCGTTTTAGTAGTGGTCGTCGTTGTGGCCAAGTGGTCGTTGAATAAAGCGGCAATAAAACACACTCACACATTATATACTTACAAAATACATATACATTAACACACACGTACACATTATCACACACACACACACACACACACACACACACACACACACACACAGAATCCATATAGTTCGCTTATATGTAAAAATCTTCCTAAAACTCGGGGGAAAAAGTGTTGCCAACTCGTATCCTCCGAAATACCTTGGAAGACTCCGAGATGAATCTGAGGGTTTTTGGTGAAGTTTACTTGGTAACTTTGTTCAGTCTATCCCCTTAGGAATTCTGCCATTACTTAACTCTCACACTGTCTGGCTATGGCTGTACGTGTGTGTGTGTGTATGTGTATGTGTGTTAATGTGCGTTCGTTACTGTTTGTATGTGTAAGTTTGTTAAAGTGTGTGTGTGTTTCTGTGTGTATGTATGTAATTTATTGTGCGTGTATTACTGTAATAATAATAATAATAATAAAAGTAATAATAACAATTAACGGTTTATTGAAAAAGTTCTGCAGTCCGAAGGCTGAAAATATACATTGGACATAAATGACTTATTACATACATTGGTGGTTTAACAAAAGCCTTCATTAGAGAAAGGTAAAGGAACATACGAATTAATGTAGGTGTTGAACAGCATACACGTAAGTCCCTCCCAGACGGTGTTAGGAGGGACCTCACGTGGTGTGTGTGTGTGTGTGTGTGTGTGTGTGTGTGTGTGTGTGTGTGTGTGTGTGATTTTATTGTGAGAAGTGGCTGGAGTATATAATGGCACGAGCGAAAAGGAGGCGAAGGTTCGTCTGGCGTAGCTTCAATAACTATGCTATTGCGAGGTGTTGAATGGAACGCCAGGCACTGATGATTGTTCGCACTGGCCTTGGTTTGATGGTGGTGGGCTCAAGACTTCATGATTCTCTCTCTCTCTCTCCAGCTTGACTACAAACACATTCCCAGCTTGATTGCAAAGACGTTCCCAGACCAAGTTTTTATCACCAACAGATAGCTGAGAGAGAGAGAGAGAGAGAGAGAGAGATTACTGACGAATTCCCGAGTCAAATTTCTGGTCGTTGGGTGAAGTTTTGGTCATCAGGGGAATGTTGAGATGAAGTCTATCCCTCTTACCCCTCCCTCTCTCTTCTCTACCCCCTCCCTCTTTCCTCTCCTCATCATCCTATCCCTCCATCCCTACATCCACCATCTCCTCCTCCCTACCCCTCCCTCGCTTTCCAAAAATCCTCTTCGTCTCCCTTCCCCCCCTCTACCCTCTTCCTCCCTCTCTATCCCTCCCCCTCTCACCCCTCTCCCTTAGGGCTGGTTAGGTTAGGTTAATGAGTAATTTAAGGAAGAATTTATGGTTATGGGGAATGTGAAGTTAACTCCAGAATTTTTTTTGGACTTAGGTTTAGAAGAATTTTTAGGGGAAAAAAATATCCCAGAAAAATACCCAATGACGTCATAAAAAAAATGCTTGATGACGTCGTGTCATCAGAAATTAGAACTTGCCTCCGAGCTGAAAATAAATTCCTAGACTCTCTCTCTCTCTCTCTCTCTCTCTCTCTCTCTCTCTCTCTCTCTCTCTCTCTCTCTCTCTCTCTCTCTCTCTCTCTCAAATACTTCACCCAATCGCTAATCAGTTTATTTTGATTCTGTTAAATGATTGGATAAGAAGATCAGTGGGTTTAAACAATGGGACTGGCGAAGGTGGGGGGAGAGGGGGCGTATTGAGGGGAGAGGGGGGCGTGTGGGGAGGGGCGTGTGGGGGAGAGGGGCGCGTGTGGGGAGGAGCGCATGTGGGGGAGGGGGCGTGTGAGGGTAGGGGGGCGTGTGAGAGAGAGGGGCGCGTGTGTAATTTACGGCTTATTTTTTTGTATCTAAAGAACTATGAATAAAATCCTCCTTTTCGGGTTTAATCACCGGTTTATGTCCGGGTTTATATTGGGTTTAAAATGATTCTAAAACCTTTGAGTGGTTTAACATTTGAAATTTTTTGAGGACATTGTAATTATATTCCTGTGAGATGATCAGTTTATGAATCTGATGTGTTCATTGTATCTCCGTCAGTAGAGGTGTGAGTTAGTCAGGTTTAGGTCATCCCGAGTGTGTTAGGTTTGGTTAGGTTAGGTTAGGTTAGGTTAGGTTTGGTTAGGTTTGGTTAGGTTAGGTTTGGTTAGGTTAGGTTTGGTTAGGTTAGGATAGGTTTGGTTAGGTTAGGTTGATTATCAAAGCTGGTTTTATATTCCAGTCGTCCTGGGGGCTGAAACGTCGACAATACCGTTCATGTATAAAACACGTACACCACCATGGAGCCTGCTGACGTGCTCTGCCTGCCTGCCTGACTCTCTCTCTCTCTCTCTCTCTCTCTCTCTCTCTCTCTCTCTCTCTCTGTGATTGCTATCCGAGGTTTCACTCATCCCCTGAGACCTCACAAGTGGAGGTCAGGAAGCCTTAGAAACCCGTCTCTTCCTCCCTCCGTCACTCACTCACTCGTTCCTTCACTCACTCACTCGTTCCTTCACTCACTCACTCACTCGTTCCTTCTCTCCCCATATGACGTCACCTTGTTGATTCGTAGAGAGGATAGGGGAAATGAGGATAGAGTAGGGGGGGGGAAGAGGGATTGGAGAGAAGTAAAGGGGGTGAGGGTAGGGGAAGGGGAGGAAGGGGTGAGGGTAGGAGAAGGGGAGGCTTCCATCCACAAAACGCAGGGTTCATTTTTATTCAGGGTTCGTTTGGTTCCTTGGTCTGAGTCAGTGCCACCCACCCTCTGCCACCCACCACCTACCTCTGATATCTCCCATCCCACCCACATATTCCACCCACCCACCCACCCATTCATCCACTCGGTGTATTCCCAACCTGCCATCCGTTCCTCTACCCACTACACCCTTCCCACCCACCAGGTCACCCCACCCACTTGCCTAGCATTTCATCCACCCACCAAACCCAGCTATATTTACCACCCACCGACTACACCCACGCCTCACCCACCCACTCTTCTCTACACCTACGCCCACTCTTACACCCACCCCTAAAAAGCGTCTTTTCTCCTACCCTCCATGGCTTACGCCCTTTATACATATTGATTAAATAAGTCAATAAAATTGAAATTCAGTAGGTTTGTTTTGGTAGCGTATGTTAATTTATGCTGTACACTTGCGTACACGTCATGTACTTTTAACCAAATACGCCATGTACAATTTGTATGTGTGGATGCGCACATATGTACACAATTCAATTCATGCTGAGGATGGATTGACGTGTATATATATATATATATATATATATATATATATATATATATATATATATATATATATATATATATATACACATATACATACATACATACATACACACAGGGGTATATAATTTATTTGTGAATAAGTAACACACACACACAGATGGCTAAGGCATATACATATTTAGTTGTTTTTTTTACTAGAGAGAGAAATTTATACACTGGTTTACATTAAGTTCCCGGGTGAGAGAATTAGGCTAGGGAGGTGAGGGAAGAGGAGGAGGGGTAAGGGAAGAGGAGGAGGAGCAGAAGAGTAGGAAGAGAAGGAGAGGAGGAGGAGGAGGAAGAAGACACTGACTGTGACTGTATCTCGACTGTTTCTGCATTCCTTTATGTAACTGTATGGACTGTAACTGTACTCTCTCTGGCGGGGCGGTGAAGGTGTGTTGGTGGTCAGATCAGTTACAGGTTCGATGCCAGTCTGGATTTCGTCTCAGTTTATGTTGTGATGTTGGTTGATGAGTCGCCCTAACCTGACCTGACCTAACCTGCCCTAACCAAACCTAACCTAGCCTGACCTGACCTAACCTAGCCTGACCTAATCAAATCAAACCTGACCTAATCAAATCAAACCTGACCTAGCCAAACCTAGCCTGACCTGACCAAACCTATCTTAACCTGGAGCTGAAATGATTGTCAGGTGCAAAAGGTCAGAGGTCACGGTTACTTTAAATAGATGATCCCTCCCACTCCCTCCCTCTCCTTCCCTCCCCTCTCTCTTTCCCCATCCTTCCCTTCTCTACCTTTCCACAGATATCTCCCCTCCCTCCTTCCCTCCTCTTCCTTCCTATCCACTCCCCATCCCTCCACCCCTCTTCCCCCTCCCTCCTCCTCCTCCCTCCCTCCCTCCCTCCATCCCCACACCCCTGTACCTCCCTCCTCCATCCCACCCCACCCTGTACCTCCTCCCTCCTTCCCCCACTCCCTCCTCCCTCCCTCCTTCCCCACACCCCTGTCCCTCCCTCCCTCCCTCCTTCCCACACCCTGCCCCTCCCTCCCCTCCCTCCTTCCCCCACACACCCCTGTCCCTCCTCCCTCCTTCCCCCACCCTGTCCCTCCTCCCCTCCCTCCTCCCCTTCCTCCCTCCACCTCCCACCACCAGTACAGTCACAGGGAAGGGGGAGAAATGTCTGTCTAAGGCCAATGGCTTCAACCGGCCGGTTTCCTTAAGTAGTCTCTTCACCCCTAGCTTGTCTTGCTTCACCTAGCTTGTCTTGCTTCACCTAGCTTGTCTTGCTTCACCTAGCTTGTCTTAGCCACTCTCTTGTTTTGCTTCACACTGGCTTGTCTTTGCTTCACCCCTAGCTTGTCTTACTTCACCCTCTTATCACTCTTGTTGTCTTACTTCATCCTCTTGTCTTGCTTCGCTCTAGCCTTCTTGCTTCATCGAGCAGGACCAAGCTTATCTTCTAGCTCTCACCTTACTTCCGCTAGCTGATCTTAACTCTCTCTCTCTCTCTCTCTCTCTCTCTCTCTCTCTCTCTCTCTCTCTCTCTCTCTCTCTCTCTCTCTCTCTCTCTCCTCGGATCGTGTTCCCACTCAGGTAACATAAGATGGAGGAAGACAGGTAGGTGAGGGGGGTGAAGAAGGAGGGAGTGAGAAGAAGGAGGGTGAGGAGAAGGAGGGTGAGGCCAGGAGGGTGGAAGGAAAGAGGGAGGGTGGAGACGAGGAGGGAGGAGAGGGGTGAAGAGTGGAAGGAAGGAGGGGAGGGAGGGGTGAGGAGGGAGGGTGGGAGGGGGTGTGAGGACTGGAAGGAAGGAGGGGTGAGGAGGGGGAGGGAAGGATGGGTGAGGGAAGAAGGAAGGGAATCTCTTACCCGTCACACTATCTTTCCATCTCATAGATCATCACTACCTCCTCCTCCTTCTTCTCGCCTTCCTTTATTCCTCTTTCACTCCCTCCTTTCACCTTTTAATATATTCCTTTACACTTACTAATCTCTCTATCTATTTCTCTCTCTTTTCTATCTATCTCTAATCAATCTATCTATCTATCTATATATCTCTAATCTATCTCTCTATCTATCTATTATCTATCTATCTATCTATCTATATATCTCTAATCTATCTCTCTATCTATCTCTAATCTATCTCTCTATCTATATATCTCTAATCTATCTCTCTATCTATCTCTAATCTATCTCTCTATCTATCTCACCTGAAACGGTACAGCTCATCGCTTACCTGATCATCGGCTTTGAAATTACATTATAAACTTAATTAATGAATAAAGAGCATTTTGTAAGACAGGTATGGCTCTCTCTCTCTCTCTCTCTCTCTCTCTCTCTCTCTCTCTCTCTCTCGTGTAAGTGGAAAATCGATTACAAGTTTAACACACATGATTTTTTTTAATCCGTTTTCTTGTCTTGCTTCACCCTCTTGTCTTGCTTCACCCTCTTGTCTTGCTTCACTCTCGTCTTGCTTCACCCTCTCGTCTTGCTTCACCCTCTCGTCTTGCTTCACTTTCGTCTTGCTTCACCCTCTCGTCTTGCTTCACTTTCGTCTTGCTTCACCCTCTCGTCTTGCTTCACTCCAGTTGTTACATTTATTCACGGTGCGACGCGTCTTAACACCTGCAAGGGGAACTGACTGTGGCGGTGTAGGGGGTGGGGGTGGTGGGGAGAGAGAGAGAGAGAGGTTGTTAGGTTAGGTTAAGTTGAGTCAAGATAGGTTAGGATAAGTTAAGATGGGTAGGTTAGTTTAAGTTAGGTTAAGTGGGGTAGGTTGGGTTAGCATAGGTTAGGTTAGGTTAGGTTAGACTAGGTTAGGTTAGGTTAGACTAGGTTAGGTTAGGTTAGACTAGGTTAGGTTAGGTTAGACTAGGTTAGGTTAGACTAGGTTAGGTTAGGTTAGACTAGGTGAGTCTGGGCAGGAATAACATCGACCGTCGTTGTCTTATGAAGGAACTACTAAAAATAACAAACTTGAGACTGTGTTTTTATTGGTCAGATGAGGATAATAACGAGCCTCACTTGTCAACGGTGATGTGTAATACTGGTCTGTCATTGGTCGACTAGGATTATTGCAGCCTCATTGGTGAAGGAAATAAAATACTGGCCGCTTATTGGCGAATCTGACAAGAACGGTCACCCCTCATTGGTTAGTCAAAATTGCTGCACGTTCACTGGTCAAGGAAAAGTTCTTCGTGCTCATGGGTAAATCTCTCAGATATTGTGTTCGCTTATTGGTCAGCCAAGAACACCGGTGTTCGCTCATTGGTCAGCCAAGAACACCGGTGGCTGCTCATTGGTCAGTCAAGAACACCGGTGGTCGCTCATTGGTCAGTCAAGAACACCGGTGGCTGCTCATTGGTCAGTCAAGAACACCGGTGGCTGCTCATTGGTCAGTCAAGAACACCGGTGGTCGCTCATTGGTCAGCCAAGAACACCGGTGGCTGCTCATTGGTGGCGGTCTCCTGTTGACGGGGGAAACATCAGTCTTCATAAGTTCAGCGACGGAGAGTTTTGCATTTTCTTCATCGACATAAATTGGCTGCCGGAGAAGTTGGTGAAATTGAGGAGGAGGATGGGGTGAGGAGGAGGGCGAGGAGGGCGAGGAAGATGGGGGGTGAGGAGGTGGGAGGAGGGCGGAGGGCGGGGGAAGATGGGGGGGTGAGGGGGCGAGATAGGGGGGGTGAGGGAGGGAGAGAGTTGGTGACTCGGAGGAACACTTTTCGAATCCCGTTTTCACCTTCACGAGAGAAATCTTTTTAAATATCCCGCCGCCTTTATTCCCGTATCTTCTTCCTCCTCCCTTTATCTCCTTGGAGTCTATTCCTCATTCTTATATTTTTTTATTGAATTATGCCATTATCCTCCTCCGTTTCATAATTCCCTCTCTCTCTCTCTCTCTCTCTCTCTCTCTCTCTCTCTCTCTCTCTCTCTCTCTCTCTCTCTCTCTCTCTCTCTATTTTCTTCTTTTCTTGTTACTTAATTTCCCTTTTTTCCTTTCGTTTATTGTTCTTTGTCTTATTTATTTATTTTTGTTGTCTTATCCTTTCATGTCGTTATTCTTGTTTTTGTTCATTCCCTTCCTTCTTCTCCTCCTTCTTGTTCCTTTCTCTTCTTCTTTGCTTGCCTCCCTTTCATCCTTTTTCCTCTCTCCTATACCTCTCTTTTCTCCTCCTCTCTCTCTTCCTCCTCTTCTCTCCTCTTCCTCTTCTCTCCTCCATCCTCTTTCCCATTCCTTTTCTGTGGTGGGCGAGATTTAGTCCTCCATCTCACAAGTTAGTGAGGCCCCCTTCTCTCCCCTCACCCCCTCTCAATCCACCCCCACCACTCCCTCTCGCCCCCCTCCCACCCACCCCACCCCTCTCCTCACCCACCCCCCTCAATCACCCATGTCTCCGTCAACCACCCCCCCCTTCCCCTTACAACTTGACCACCACGCCCATAATGTTGCTGTCACTACCACGCCCACACCTCGGTTAATGGATAGAGGGAAGGGTGAGAGGGAGGGGAGGTAGGCAGATGGGAGGGGGAAGGATAGGAGGAGGGGAAGGAGGGAGGTGGATGGTGGGGTAGGAGAATGGGATGGACGATGGATGGATATGTCCCTCCTTTCCCATCCCCTATCCCTCCCCTTTCATCCCCCTTTCCCTCTCTTCCCCCCCCCACTTCCTCCCTCCCCCTCGTCTAATCTTCAGGTGATAGGTCAGGTCAGGTCAGGTCAGGTCAGGCTAGGTTAAAAGAGTTTCCATCAGTGTTTGGGTCATTAATACTCCCATAAGAGTCAGTATATACAGTATAGTTGAACAGATTAGGTCAGGTCAGGTCACGTCCATTGATACTACGGTCTAGTCCAGTATAGTGAAGATGTTAGGCACCAGGACTCTCATATAAGGGACTATACACCGTGTTAAGACGACCACTGTTGCTCTGGTGTTTGTATGTATACCTACATGAGTCACCGTGTAGGTAACCTTGTATTAATTTGTGTGTGTGTGTGTGTGTGTGTGTGTGTAAAAGTTAAAACAATGTATTAAGAGGTGAATAATTAATAAGAAGCATACATAACGAATAGATAAACCATCCTGGGAAAGGTAACACATACTATCCACATCAACAGTGGATAGGACAACAATCCTAACCCCTAGCCACATCAACAGTGAATAGGAACACTTCTAACACCTAGCCACATCAACAGTGAATAGGAACACTTCTAACACCTATCCACATCAACAGTGAATAGGAACACTTCTAACACCTATCCACATCAACAGTGAATAGGAACACTTCTAACCTCTATCCACATCAACAGTGGATAGGAACACAATCCAAACCCCCTTAGCGGGTCACTAAGCCATTGAGCATTCACTAGACACAACAAGTTTACGCAAATAAACACCTTGAGCGAATTAGTTCCAGAAAGGGGGCAATACAGGGGTAAACAACAGCAACAACAGCGAGGGGATAAGGGCGAGAATCTCTAGGTAAAGCGAGTCTTGTTGGGCTTTGTGTGTTGTGAGGTAGACGCCACGCCCTATGTCCTTGAAGGCTGTAAATAAGGCAACTCTTAGTGTAGGTATCTTTACTACAGGTGAGTTTGTTTACATTCGTCATATGAGAGTTGTAAACAGACCAGCTCTTTCCTCCCCGCCCCCACGATTTTGTTTACATGACGTCATATTAGAGGTGTAAACAGACCAGCTCTTTTCCTCTCATCTCCACCCCTCACGAATTGTTTACATGACTTCATTTGGTGTTAAACAGATCAGCTCTTTCCTCTCCACCCCACGATATTGTTTACACTGGCCATTTGATAGTTGTAAACAGACCAACGCTAACGATTGTTATTTACACTGGCCATTTGATAGTTGTAAACAGACAAATCCCTAACGATTGTTTGTTTGCACCCTTTATATGGCCACGATTTTAAGCCTTAAGGTATTGGGGGTGGGGTGTGTTTAGGGCTGCTTTAAGGGTTTAAGGACTCAGAAGAGGATGTAGTGTTTTAGGGGTACGATTTTAGGTGTTTAAGGTGTTCATAAGACTATAAATCTCTCTCTTCCCTTTGAACTCAACGCCACCCCTTTGAACAACCGTGTCTCTTACTGTCTCCCTTTACTTTGAACAGTAGTCTCTCTGTGAACATACCACTTCCCCTTGAACGACTGTCTCCACCTTTCCTTCCCTTTGAACAGCATTCTCTTCCTTCCTCTGAACATAATCCACCCCTTCTGACATAACCCAATTCTTCTGAACATAACCCACCCCTTCTGAACATAACCCACCCCTTCTGAACACAACCCACCCTTTCTGAACATAACCCACCGCTTCTGGACATAACCCACCCCTTCTGAAATACCCCTTCTGAACATAACCCACCCTTCTGAACATAACCCACCCCTTCTGAACATAACCCAATTCTGACATAACCCACCCTTCTGAACATAACCCACCCCTTCTGAACATAACCCACCCTTCTGAACATAACTCCACCCTTCTGAACATAACCAACCCCTTCTGAACACAACCCACCCCTTCTGAACACAAATCCAACCCTTCTGAACACAACCCACCCCTGAACACAACCCACCTTCTGAACATAACCCCCTCTTCTGAACACAACCCACCCTTCTGAACACAACCCACTCTTCTGAACAAACCCACCGCTTTGGACATAACCCACCCCTTCTGAACATAACCCACCCATTCTGAACATAACCCACCCCTTCTGACATAACCCAATTCTTCTGAACATAACCCACTCCTTCTGACATAACCCACCTTCTGGACATAACCCACTTCTGGATATAACCCCTTCTGAACATAACCCACCCTTCTGAACATAACCCACCCCTTCTGAACATATATTTCCTTTGTCAACACTCTCGCTTCCACCCTGCAGAGTGATCCATCTGGCTCTAATGAACAAGACACATTATGAAGCAAAACTGATTATCTCGCTGAATTAGTGGACAAAGGGGCCAGGGGTAGGAGAGGAGGGGTACGGAGGAGGCCAGAGGTAGGGCCAGGGAGTAGGGTACGGAGGAGGCCAGAGGGAAGCAGGAGTAGGGGAGGGAGGAGGGCCAGAGGTAAGGCCAGGAGTAGGGCTGGAGGGCCAGAGGTAAGGCCAGGGAAGGGGGAGGAGGCCAGAGGGTAGGGCCAGGGAGTAGGGGCATGAGGAGGCCAGAGGGTAGGGGCCAGGGAGTAGGGGGTACGGAGGAGGGCCAGAGGGTAGGGCCAGGGAGTAGGGGGCATGGGAGGAGGCCAGAGGTAAGGCCAGGGAGAGGGGATGGCAGGGCCAGAGGGTAGCCAGGGGAGGGGCATGAGGAGGCCAGGGGTAGGGGCCAGGGGAGGAGGCCGGGAGGAGGCCAGAGGAAGCCAGGGAGGGGGTACGGAGGAGGGCCAGGGGTAGGCCAGGGAGGAGGGGCCAGGAGGAGGGGCCAGAGGGTAGGGGCCAGGGAGTAGGGGTGACGGAGGAGGGCCAGAGGGTAGGGGCCAGGAGGAGGGGTACGGAGGAGGGCCAGAGGGTAGGCCAGGAGTAGGGTACGGAGGAGGGCCAGGATAAGGCCAGAGAGGAGGGCCAGGAGGAGGGGCCAGGTGGTAATTGGAGAGAGCAGGCCCAAGTTCTCTGATAATGTTACACTGGGAGACGAGGATAGGATTGTTTATTAGGTCAGGTCAGGTTAGGTGGTCATTTTAATGGGCCCAAGTCCTAACAGATCTCTTATTCTAATGGGTCATAGTCCAAGTAGCCTCTTTCTAATGGGCCCCGGTTCTGTTGGTTTAAGAGGTTGGTGTCTAATAGGATTTGGGCCTATTAGAACAATAATCTATTTGGATTGGTGCCCATTAGAACAGTGAGCTTCTAGGGATTCAGGGGTCTATTAGAACTGAGGCTCTATAGGATTGGGGTCTATTAGAACTGGGGTCTATTATAATCTGGGTCTCTTAGAACTGGGGTCTATTAGGACTGGGGTCTATTAGGACTGGGACCTATTAGAACTGGGGCCTGATAGGACTGGGGTCTATTAAACTGGGGTCTATTAGAACTGGGGGTCTATTAGAACTGGGGTCTATTAGAACTGGGGTCTATTATATCTGGGGTCCTTAGAACTGGGTCTATTGGGATGGGGTCTATTAGGACTGGACCTAGTTAGAATGGGGGCCTCGATAGGACTGGGGGTCTATTAGAACTGGGGTCTATTAGAACTGGGGTCTATTAGGGACTGTGTCTATTAGAACTGGGGTCTATTAGAACTGGGGTCTATCATGACTGGGTCTATTAAGACTGGGGTCTATTAGGGCTGGGGTCTATTAGAACCAAGTCTATTAGAACTGGGGTCTATTAGAACTGGGGTCTATTAGAACTGGGGTCTATTATGACTGGGGTTCATTATGACTGGGGTCTATTAGGACTGGGGTTCTATTATGACTGGGGTCTATTAGGACTGGGGTCTATTAGAATAGGAACCAAACTACAGTAACTTTCAACCATCTTGTTTCCATATCATAACAAGATTCATCACATGACACACAGAGATTCAGATCACATAGCCACACTTCCTGTATCTCACCTCTACACCACGACCCTTAATATTTACATCTAAACCCGGAATTAATTTAACATTGGAATCTATATCTCAAGAATTTCCAGTATAAATTTCATGGTATTTATATTGTTACATCAACACACATCACCATTTGCCACGTTTGGTTTGAATTGTTTGAATGTCTATGGTGTGTGTGTGTGTGTGTGTGTGTGTGTGTGTGTGTGTGTGTGTGTGTGTGTGTGTAAAAGCTGAATATATACACGAGAACATTGCATCTTGTTGAAAATTTGTCATTGTAAGTGAACAGTGCATGTCAATGTTGTATATAGTGAAGAATAAGGTCGTGACTGGCTCCTGGCAGAGTGGACAAAGGCAAGAGGAAGGGGTGTTAGAGGAAGGAAAGAGGGAGAGATGGGAGGAGAGGGAAGGGGTGGAAGAAGGAGAGGGAAGGGGCGGTAAGAAGGAGAGGGAAGGGCAAGAAGGAAGGAGGGGAGAGAAAGGAGGAGGAGGGAGAGGTAGGGAGGAGAAGGAGGGAGAGTGGAAGGAGGAGGAGGGAGAAAAGGAGGAGGAGGGAGAGTAAGGAGGAGGAGGAGGGAGAGTAAGGGAGGAGGAGGAGGGAGAGAAGGAGGAGGAGGAGGGAGAGTAAGGGAGGAGGAGGAGGAGAGTAAGGAGGAGGAGGAGGGAGAGTAAGGGAGGAGGAGGAGGGAGTAAGGAGGAGGGAGGAGGGAGAGTAAGGAGGAGGAGGAGGGAGAGTAAGGGAGGAGGAGGAGGGAGAGGTAGAGAAATGAGAAACAGGGTGAATAAGTTGTGCTCAAGCCAAACAGCGATTTGGGGATGGTGGTGATGAACCTTGTACAGACGCTGAGTCAAGCAGTTGTCCTGTGCTGCCCTCTGCTGTGGTGGTGATTGTAGTGCTGTGGTGATTGTGGTGCTGTGGTGATTATGGTGCTGTGGTGATTATGGTGCTGTGGTGATTGTAGGGTGGTGTGAGTGGGTGTACTGGTGATTGTGGTGATGGTGATTGTGGTGGTGTGAGTGGGTGTACTGGTGATTGTGGTGATGGTGATTGTGGTGGTGGTGTGAGTGGGTGTACTGGTGATTGTGGTGATGGGATTGTGGTGGTGGTGTGAGGGTGTACTGTGATTGTGGTGCTGTTTTACTATTATTTATCAATATTTGTTGGTTGTGTATTCAGCTGTAAGCACACACACACACACACACACACACACACACACAAAGGCCTCAGCCACTACACAATGCTCCCACAAGCTGCCACTCACTCTTCTAAGATATGGATTCTACAAAATTTCCCTTACTAATAGGGAAAATTTGGTTTGTTTATGACCCGTTTTTTTTAGGAAATTAGGGTCTTTTTAGGGAAATTATGTGTTTTAGGAAATTAGGTTTTTTTTTGGGGGAAATTAGGTCTTTTATGGAAATTATGTGTTTTTAGGGAAATTAGATCATGAGCCGCCATGATGGATGCTTCATTGATGGGCTTTTGTATCGACCTTTTATTATTTTTAATTTGTATTTTATTTTATTTTTTAGGTTAATAATAATTTGTGTTTATATGGAGATGGAGAGGTAAATTACAGGTGTGCTATTACATGTAAGGTAATTAGTGTCATTTTCATACAAGGTCAATTTTTTTATTTTGTAATTGAAAAAAGTAAGTTACAGGTTTGTCTTCGTTATAGGAAGTTATTATTTTCATTTTTTGTATTTTGATAGATATGGAAGTATAGTTACAGGTGGGTTTATTGGCACAGTTACAGCGGTATTTTTTGTAATCGGACTCCGACTCGACTACAAAACCATAAATTTCAGTTTTCCATTTTATTGTATGGGCATAGAAGTTACAGTATAATTACAGGCACATATATTAATACAGTTACAGATATAATTGTACTTTATTGAGATACAGCAGTTATGTTACAGAAACTACTAGGGTTACAGATGTTTATTATTCTCGTTACAGTCAATACAGGAAGTATAGGGACAAATACAGGAAACTCGTATTTCCTGAGGTTACATAATTTAATACATCCCAGTACAGCACAGGATCAATACATGTATGCTGTATTGTGTTGTATATTTCAGGTCAGCTTTTCGATCAAATTATTATGTATTTTCGGGGTTATTGTGTCCGGTTAAATTCTGGTATGAACCCATGGCACCACCTATTATGAACCCATGGTACCATTGAACCCCTCATATGAACCCATGCTACTATTGAACCCCTCATATGAACCCGTGGCACCATTGAACCCCTTATATATGAGCCCATGGCACCATTGAACCCATAATTATAGGTTCACAGTGTGGTGTTATCCCATGTGAATCTCATATAAGCGATGTGTGTATAAACGCCTATACCCTGTGTAAATTGACCCGCAAAATTTTTCCTGTATTCGAACCCGGATTCAAGCATATATCCCGATTTAATGTAAACTACTATGTAACATTGCTGAAATAATAATAATAATAATAATAATAATAATACAGTAATGATGATGACGATGATAATAATGGAATGAAATAATAATGGTAAAGTAATAGTAATAAAAAATTAATACATACTACAATTGCTTCTACTACTACTATTACTACTACTACTAATACAACAACAACAATTACTACTACTACTGCCAATCAATAACATAATAATTTTTATATAATAAGCCAATAAATTAGCCTTATTCATCAATATAGTTCAGAAGCATCATTACTTGCAATAGTATAATAATCATGTAAGGGAAGTATTTCACGTAATATTTCTCTTTGCAACACGAGTCTGATTGCAAGTTGCATTAAGTTCATTATAATGTTGATGTTGCAAATGTTTTTAAATTGTTGTTTTGTGGTGTTCGCTGCTGAAGTTTATTCCCGTGTTAATATTGCAAGTTGCATATTTAATTGAAATGTCAGATTTGCCTTGAGTCTGCAGTTGATTGTGAAGTTGCAAGTGGGTTTGTGTTGCAAATATCACGTTTTTTTGCTGGTTTAATTGCATTTTGTTGTTGATATTGCAAGTTGATGAGGTTTTTGTTGTTGATATTGCAAGTTGATAAGGTTTTGCAATTGATATTGCAAGATGATGTGGTTTTGCTGTTGATATGCAAAGTTGATGAATTTTAAATTACATAATATTGAGTTAAGTTTATTAACGAAGAGGAAAGAGGAACTAAGGTCTTAGGTCTGGGGAAAACTGAGCGAGTCTTGATTATGCAACATGAAGGTGATTTAATTAAGCCCCTGTTGAAAGTTTGCAAAGCCGATGTTGCAAGTTCATTTAAATATTGTCTTGCAACTTGATTCAGACATTTGGCGTTTGAGCCTCGATTGCAATATTGGTGTGAGTAAGGTGTATGCTTGATTGATATTGCAAGATAATGTATTGGGTATTTTTGTGTTGCAAGTTGAATGTTTTGTTGATTTTGTTGTTGGATTTATTTGATCTGTGTTTGTTTACAGTTGATTGATGTTGATGTTTTGGGCAAGCCTTTGATGGTTAGTGTCTTGCTCCTCTTCCTGCTTCTCCCCTTTCCTCCTCCTTTCTCGTTTCATTTTTCCTCTTCCACCTTTCCTTCCCTTCATCCCTGTTTCTCCTCCTCCTCCTCCTTCATCCTCTTCCTCCTCTTCCTCCTGCTTCTCCCCCTTTCCCTCCTCCCCTTTCTCTCTTTCATCTCTCCCTTCCTTCATCCTAGCTCCTCCTTCCTCCTTCCCTATTTCACCTTCTTCTTTCCTCCTCCTTAATTGTTTGTCGACATTTCTTCATTCAGTTTAAAGGCAAAAGGAAAATAAGAAACCAAGATGGCGAGAAAATATCATCGTCATCATTATCATCATCATCATCGTCGTCATTGTCGTCATTATCGTCAATATCATCATCATTATCGTCATCATCATCATACATTATCTATATATAAATTGAAGGTATACATGAGTCAGATATTCTAAAGTATACATTCCATACACAATTTAAAATACACATAAATATCTAATAACCGGAAATATGCATACAATACAATACTATACATATTATAATATACATGTTTGACTACTGGAAATATGTATACATCACTATACATAAATTTATACACAATACAAGTGGAATGATACGCCAATGTACTATTGTATAGAGTTAGGTCAGGTCAGGTCAGGCTAGATTAGATTAGGTCAGGTTGATTATGTTAGGTCAGGGCTAGGTTAGGTTAGGTCAGGTCAGTCAGGTCAGGTCAGGTCAGGTTGGTTTGGGTTAGATTGGAATGGATTTAATTGAGTTAGGTTGGGTTGAATCAGGTTAGGTTGCTTAGATAAGGTTAGGTTGTTAGGTCAGGTCAGGTCAGGTTATAGTTGACGAATAAGAACCAGACAATGATTACTCTTTAGGTTGACTGAACTTTTAATTAATAAATAACTTCACTTTGTTTACCCAGAAATCATTATGCTGTAGTGATGGTCCTTGTTGAGGTAATTATAGTTGTTTGTGTGTTTGTTGGTGATCGTGTTTGTTTTTTGTGGGGTGATTGTGTTTGTGAGTAATTTTTTTTTTGCTGTTTATGAGTGATTTGTGGTTTTTTGTGGTGTGTGTGTGTGTGTGTGTGTGTGTGTGTGTGTGTGTGTGTGTGTGTGTGTGTGTATCTCTAAAGGTCTATAATGAGAGAAGTTTAAGAGAATCCAGGTGCGTCGTGTTGACATTTCCGCCAGGTAGGTTAGGAAACAATTAGTGTTAGGTTAGGTTAGACTAGGTTTGGTTAGGTTAGGTTTGATTAGATTAGATTTGTTAGGTTAGGTTAGGTTGTTCTGTTGGGTCTGTACCGTTGTCTGTTGACTCTTACCATTGTCTGTTGGGTTTGTACCGTTATCTGTTGGGTCTGTACCGTTATCTGTTGGGTCTGTACCGTTATCTGTTGGGTCTGTACTATCTGTTGGGTCTGTACCGTTATCTGTTGGGTCTGTACCGTTATCTGTTGGGTCTGTACTGTCTGTTGGGTCTGTACCGTTATCTGTTGGGTTTGTACCGTTGTCTGTTGGGTCTGTACCGTTATCTGTTGGGTCTGTACCGTTGTCTGTTGGTCTGTACCGTTATCTGTTGGGTCTGTACCGTTATCTGTTGGGTTTGTACTGTTATCTGTTGGGTCTGTACCGTTATCTGTTGGGTCTGTACCGTTATCTGTTGGGTCTGTACCGTTATCTGTTGGGTCTGTACCGTTATCTGTTGGGTCTGTACCGTTATCTGTTGGGTCTGTACTGTTATCTGTTGGGTCTGTACCGTTATCTGTTGGGTCTGTACCGTTATCTGTTGACTCTTACCGTTGTCTGTTGGGTCTGTACCGTTATCTGTTGACCTTTACCGTTGTCTGTTGGGTCTGTACCGTTATCTGTTGGGTCTGTACCGTTATCTGACCCCACATTACCCTTCTGGCACTCAACTGTTGTCATTGGCACTATAACTATATAGTGCCATTATACGAGGAGTGGCACTGTCTACCTGCCAAATACAGTGCCCCATACCCAGGTCAACCCTCCCCTAATTCCTCCCCACACCTGTTCTCTCTTCGCACGTATGCCAGCCACCTCCACCTCCTCATCCTCTTTCCTCCTCCTCCTTCTCTTCCCTCATTCCACTTCTTCCTCTTCTCTCCACCCTCTCCTTTCTCTTTACTCTTTCCACTTCTCCTTTCCTCCCTTCCCCTTCCTCCTCACCTCTCCTCCATGCTCCTCCTCTCCCCTAAGGTGTTGCCATATAAGCCACATTCTTCCTCGTTTCACAGACTTCCTGTCCAGCGAAGACGCCCTTGGCTTTGTTCTGGTAACACTGTTTTATGACCGCGTTTGTTTCTGGTAACACTGTTTTATGACCGCGTTTGTTTCTGGTAACACTGTTCTATGACCGCGTTTGTTTCTGGTAACACTGTTTTATGACCGCGTTTGTTTCTGGTAACACTGTTTTATGACCGCGTTTGTTTCTGGTAACACTGTTTTATGACCGCGTTTGTTTCTGGTAACACTGTTTTATGACCGCGTTTGTTTCTGGTAACACTGTTTTATGACCGCGTTTGTTTCTGGTAACACTGTTTTATGACCGCGTTTGTTTCTGTAACACTGTTTTATGACCGCGTTTGTTTCTGGTAACACTGTTTTATGACCGCGTTTGTTTCTGGTAACACTGTTTTATGACCGCGTTTGTTTCGGTAACACTGTTTTATGACCGCGTCTGTTTCTGGTAACACTGTTCTATGACCGCGTTTGTTTCTGGTAACACTGTTTTATGACCGCGTTTGTTTCTGGTAACACTGTTTTATGACCGCGTTTTTCTGGTAACACTGTTTATGACCGCGTTTGTTTCTGGTAACACTGTTTTATGATTATGTTTGACTCGTGGTAACCTTGTATAGGATCGTGTTCGTTTCTGGTAACACTGTATAAGGATTATATGTATCTGATAACACTTGAACAAACCTAACCTAACCCTAACTAACCTAACCTAACCAGTTTGTGGATATTTTGTACACGTTATGTCGAGGTAAACGTAATAATTTTTCATGTAAGCAAAAAGTAATATTTTTCTTTGTAAGTGGTAATAAATATTTTTTTAATGAAAAGTAATATTATTATTTGGAAGTAAAATCTATATATTTTCATGGTAAGTAAAATGTAATGTATTTTTCTTCGTAAAGTAATATTTTTGCTAGTAGTATCATAAGCGGTTAAATGAAACAATAGGCAGAAATTATTAACAAAAGTTTATTCATAAAGTACAGTCAAAAGTTTATTCATAAAGTACAGTCCAAAGTTTATTCATAAAGTACAGTCCAAAGTTTATTCAGGAAGTCATGGATATAAAGTTTGTTCGTTGATATTCAGGTTTATTTTTTAAAGTTTATTCTGAAATTGGATTTGATTCTTGTTCAGAAATAGACTAAAGTAGGTATTTCCTTACTACCTGGGGAAATTCTTACTATCTAGGGAAATTTTACTATCTAGGGAAATTTTACTATGGGGAAATTCTTACTATCTGAGGAAATTCTTAATATCTGGGAAATTTTACTATCTGAGGACATTCTTACTATGGGAAATTTTTACTATCTGGGGAAATTATCTACTAATCAGGAAACCGACCAAAGTAGGTATTTTTTCCCTGTAATTTTGTCGTAGTTTCAGTGTAAGCTGGCCACATTCCTTACTCGGTGACGTCATCTTGGTGGGGAATTTCTGCTGTGTTGGATGATGTTGGAACACGTATTGTGATGGGTGGGTGGATGGGTGGGTGGGTGTGGGTGGGTGGGCGGATAGGTAGATGGGTGGGTGTGGGGAGAGGTTTAGGTGGGTGTGATTGGGTGTCAGATGGGTGTGGGTGAGAGGTTTAGGTGGGTGTGGGTGGGTGGTTTAGGTGGGTGGGTGAGAGGTTTAGGTGGGTGTGGGTGGGAGGTTCAGGTGGGTGTGGGTGGGTGGTTCAGATGGGTGTGGGTGAGAGGTTTAGGTGGGTGGGTGGGAGTTCAGGTGGGTGTGGGTGGGTGGTTCAGATGGATGTGGGTGGGTGGTTTAGGTGGGTGTGGGTGGGAGGTTCATGGGTGTGGGCGGGAGGAAATGGGTGTTGCCAGATTAGCGATATACCCTCGTGGCTTTGAGTCGTATTGGTTGGCGGTGGTGGATGCTAGAGTGTTACACACCAGGGCATACACATGTACACCCTGTGTGTGTGTGTGAGGTGCTGCGCGGTATTGCCACATAAGAGCATAAGACACACACAGACAAACACACACACACACACACGGTGCTTGGTGGCGAGGAGAGAGGGGAGGGAGGGGAAGACCACTGTTGCCAGACCCACGACAATCCCCAACACGTTGCTGGGGTCACTTAGTCCTGCCTCCTTCCCTCGACTCCCCTGCTGTTATTGATGTCCTCCCCTCCCTCCCTTCCTCTTCTCCTCCCTTCCTTCCTCCTCCCCTTCCCTTCCTCTTCCTCCCCCTCCCCCATATTCCTCTGCTTCCCTTCCTCCCCCTTCCTCCTCCTCTTCTTATTCTTCCTATTCCCTGCTGCTATCCTTCTATTTGCTGTTCCTATTCCACCTCCTCCCCTTTCCCCCCTTACTCCTACCGCTATTCCTCCTCCTCTTCCCTTCCTTCTCCTCTCCCTTCCTCCTCCTTCCGTTTCTCCTCTTCCTTTTCCCTTCATCCTCCTTCCTCTTGATGTCCTTGTTGTATTTGCTGTTCCCATCTTCCTTCTCCACCAGCCTAATTCTCCACTCTTCAAGCTGATCCAAAGCTTAGTTGACATCAGTCTTACTTTAGTTCCTCACACAGTTTCAGGAAGCTTAATCTCTGCTCACTTACAAGGCTTTAAACATTCACTGGCGCAGCTAACATTTACCACCACAGTTAACATCCACCACACAGTTAACATTCACCACTACACTTAATATCCACCACCACAGCTAACATCCACCACCACAGTTGACATTCACCACTCCACTTAATATCCACCACCACAGCTAAAATTCACCACCACAGCTAACATTCACCACCACAGCTAATATCCACCACCACAGTTGACATTCACCACTACCTTAATATCCACCACCACAGCTAAAATTCACCACCACAGCTAACATCTACCACCACAGCTAACACTCACTACCACAGCAGTATTGACAGAGATTCAAATCTGGCCGAGGTACAGGATAATTCTGACACCATTTTGACGTGTGTGTGTGTGTGTGTGTGCGTGTGTGTGTGTGTGTGTGTATGTAAATCAGAAAATCGTGTCTAGTTAAGGTCGAGTCTCAGGGTAATTTTGATGCCATGTTGGGGACTTTGTGTTATACTTGTAAATCCCATAATTGATGCCATTTTACGACTGTTAACGAGGAATATTTAACTAAAATATCTTGACTCCATTTACGAGGAAAATTGAACTTGATCCTTGGAGACTCAGGGTTCAGATACAAGTCATGGACGAAGCCGGGGTTCATTTCAGCTCGACCGTCGTGAAAGTGAACCTGGCTGGCTCAGTGTTCGCCTTGAACCCTTACCTGACCTGCTGGCGACTCTTGCTGCTGCACCTGCCATAAAAACATCGCCAATGAAGGCAGACGTCTGGCGTACATTTCGTCTGGCGTTGCTCTCCGAAAAGTGTGTGTGTGTGTGTGTGTGTGTGTGTGTGTGTGTGTGTGTGTGTGTGTGTGTGTGTGTGTGAGGATAAACGGCAAGTTGAACGTTTAGTCTGGCGTTACGAAACTACATACATACATACATGAGTGTACGTTCATGAAACATCACACACACACACACACACACACACACACACACACCTGGTGAGAGTTACCTGTCGTGTTAGGCAGAACAGGTAAGACGCGTTGGAAGTGGGAAGGCAGGTGAAGGAAGGTGAGATGGGGGGTGAAGGGAAGTGAGGGGTGAGGTTTAAAGGTGTGGGAGAGACAGGTGGGGAGGGAGAGATTAAGGAGAGAGGGACAAGTTAAAGGGAAGGGAGAGTATGGGTGAGTTACCAGGAGAGTAAAGAACACCTGTTTATAGGGAGAGAGGAAGGTGAGAGAGAGAGAGAGAACTGAGAGTTTGTGAGACTAAGAGATTGGCAGGTGTCACTTTGATGATGAAAAGAGGAGTAGGGAGAGAGAGAGAGAGAGAGAGAGAGAGAGAGAGAGAGAGAGAGGACTAAGGTAGGTGGAAGAGACAGAGATAAAAAAAAGGATGGGAGGGAGTAAATACAAGACAGAAGAACGAAAGGGAGAGTTCAGGGAGAGTTGTATCAGGAGAGTTCAGGAGAGGTGTATCAGGGAGATAATTTCGGCATTAATATTACGTAGGAAAATGAAGTGTAAATATTTGTGTTTTCAAGGTGATGTGTGATGGTCACCTGGCGAGGTTGTATAGAAACAGGACGTGGGCAGAGTGTTTACCTGAGGGAGGGTGTGTGGTAAGGGGAGGGACTGTAGCGGGTTGCCAACGTTGCAGATTGACTCCTCCTCTTCCTCCTCCTCCCCTGCTCTTCTTCCTCCTCCTTCATACCTCTTGAAAACCTCTTCCCACCTCCTTCCATTTTCCTCTCCATTCAATAGCTTTTCTCTCCTCCCTCCCTCCCTTCCTCACCCTTTTGCCCTCTCTCCCTCCACTTCCTTTCTTTCTCTCTCTTTGCTTCACCCCTCTCTTCTTCTTCTCCTCCCTCCACCATCCCTCTCTCTCCCACCCCTTCCCTCCCACCTCACCCCTTCCTCCCCTCACCCCTTCCCTCCCTCTCCCTTACATCACGAGTCTGCCACATGTGACTCTCTCTCTCCCATACACTCTTCCATCAACATCTATTCCACAATATTGGCCATAAGGACCGCGTACATAGTGACGTTTCAGTACGTGGGCTTAAAACACGGACCCAGAGCCTGCCAGGTGATGTGTGTGTGTGCCGTGCCAGGTGATGTACAGGGTGAACACCAGTTGATATCGTTCGTACATGGCAATTTCACCCACATACATACATAAACATACATACATACATACATACATACATACATGACTGGTCTGTGTATATTTCAGTATACAGACAAAATATACACTCAGTTTAATGTGAAAAATACGTACATGGTTACCTTACGTACATGGCAGTCATCTATACGTACACATGGTTATAGTATGTATATGTGTTTTGTTAATGGTGTATGTACAGTATGATGATTATACATACTTATAGTACATGTATTCCTATGTAATTATGGTGTATATATAGGTGTATACATCAGTTAATTATATTGGTGCATATACTTACACGCGGTTATGGTGCATACAGGCATATGTGATTGTGGTGCATATATATACAGTGTATGTATTTAGCTGTGGTGCCTACTGTACGTGTATTAATTGTGGCTAATGCATACATATACACATACATACTGAATGGCGTTTGTTGACGTATTTATTTAACAGGTGGTCATGTACAGGCACGGGGAGCTGTTATGGCGTGGGATATAAGACACCATTGAGAGACGCTGACTGACTGACTGACCGAGTGACTGTGTGTGTTTGTTTGGGGGGTATGTATGTATGTATGTATGTATGTATGTATGTATGTTTTACCTGAGTGTATCTGTGTATTTTTTGCGTCTGTTTGCTTGCAAGGAATTGATGCTTGTTTGTGTGTGAATGTATCTTATTTTTTCGTGTGCTGGTTTGCGTGTGGGTGTGTCCTTGTTATTGTTTGCGTGTAAGGAATGGAGGAATGAAATGATTGTTTGCGTGCAAGGAATTGAATGGATGTTTGCGTGCGCGTGCTGGTCAGTCTTGTTTGCGTGCGTGTGTAAAAGTGACTCTCCGGACCTCTTAGTTAAGCACCCAGAGAGCCGGACGTAGAGCCGGACTAACTAGGTATGAGTACATCCCACCCCACCACACCTCACGTCCCCACCCCACCCTCGTCCCCACCCCCCTACGTTCCTAACCCCCCCTCAAGGAAGTCTTTACCCCTACTTAAGTCTTAAATAAAAAAACAAGATTAAGACTTATGACTCATCTCTGTTATTTAAAATGTGGGAGAGGTGGGATGGGTGAGTGGTGGTGAGGTGGGAATGGTGAGATGGTGAGTGTGAGAGGAGAGAGGTGGGTAGGATTAATGGGTGGTGAGGCTGGATGGAATGGGTATGGGAGGGTGGAAAAGTAAAAAAAAAAATCTGTGAGGGTGGGAAGGGAAGGAAGAGAATGATAAAAGTAGGAATAGGAAGGTAGATAAAAGGTGTATGTGGAAGAGATACAGCAAGGATGGAACAGGGCCTGACCCTGCCTGTGATGCCTAATTAACTAGTTTACCTGTTCCTACCCCAGGTGATGCTCTCTCTCTCTCTCTCTCTCTCTCTCTCTCTCTCTCTCTCTCTCTCTCTCTCTCTCATGCCCACCTTTCGTTACTCCTCCTTTTATCAGTCTCCTCCCTCCTCCTGTTCTTTCCTCTGTTCCACGACGTTGATTGATAGGCAGACAGACAGACAGATAGCTACCGTAGAAGGTGGGTGGGCGAACAGTCGTCTGGCGCAGGTCTGCTAACGTTTCATCACGAGGTGTAGTGTAACGCCAGACGCTCGTGATTGCTCGTGTTGGCTTTCAGTCTTAGTGTGCCTGAACCTTAAAAGGAAGGCGGGCGAACGTTAGTCTAGCGTAGCTTCATAAACATGTTATTATGGGGTGTAGGGGTACGCCAGGCGGTGTTGATTGCTCGTGTTGGCTTTCAGTTATAGTGTGGATCATATATATGTATCATAAAAGGAAGGCGGGCGAACCTTAGTCTGGCGTAAACCCAAAAGGTGTCATTACGGGGTATGGGGAACGCCAGGCGGTGTTGATTGCTACTACTGGCGCTGGTTTAAGAAGGGCAGGCGGCGGGTAAAACATAAAACATTCATTGTGTTTTATGGTGAGTGTGAACCATAAAACACGTATTACCTTGGTTTATCCTCTATACCCTCACACACACACACACACACATACATACATACATCATACATACATACATACATACATACATACATACAGACTGACTCACTGACTGACGGAAGCAAAAATAATCTCTTCATTACGATTCTTAAAACTTTTGCCCAAGTGTGTTTCTTGAGCGTTAATGAAGGAATTGCAGGCGCTCACCTGTGTACAATAGTGGCTGTGTGTGTGTGTGTGTGTGTGTGTGTGTGTAAGTAAGTAACAGTCAGTGCGCAGCATACGGAGACTACATTTGCCAGTCAGTGTTGTGGGAGACAGTCAGTCAGTCCTGTTAGGGAGGCCAGTTACCTCTCCCACGCTTTTGGGAAGGAGGGGGGTGGAAGTGAGGAGGAAGGGAGGAACAGGATTAAAGACAGTAGGGTGGGTAGGGAAGGAAAGGGAGGGATGGTAGGAAGGAAAGGGTGGGGAGGGGAGACGGATAGAGGGATGGGAAGGAAGATGGGGGTAGGAGAAGTTAAGCTTGGGGGAGGAATGGGGGAAGGAAAACGGTGTGAATACTTAGAAGAGGGAGGAGGTAGGAAGAGGGGTGTAGGAGAGGTAAAGAAAGAAGGGGAGAGAGAAAACGTAAGAGGAGAGAGTGAGTGAGAAGGAAACAAGATAGGGCAGGAAATGTGGAGAGGAAAAGGGGGTGAGGAAAGGGAGAGGAGAGGAGAGAAAGGAAACAGAAGATTGAAGAACTCAAATTGGGGGAAAGAGGATAATAGAAGATAAGGAAACAGAGAATAAGAAAGACATGTGAAAGAGAGAAAGGAAGAAGCATAACAGGAAGAGATAGAACAGGGTGATGATGATGTGGGATGGAAACAAAGACGAATGTTTTGATGGATAAGACAAGACAGAATAACAAAAGATAGTGAAGAATTGAAGAAGAAAGGAAGGGAAAGGATAACAGGAGAGAGAGGAAGAAGTGACAGAGAAAGAAACTATGGTAAATGGGGATAATTATGAATGAAGAATGAAGGGAAGAAAAAACACATCTATGAAGATTTTAGAATGAAAGGGAAGGAAAATTGATGTGAATTTAGAAATACGAAGAGGAAGAGGTAAAAAAGGAATAACTCATGGAATAGAGCACACACACACACAGAACTAACACGAATAATAATGTCTCAAAAATCGTAAGGTGAAATTTTGTGACTTAAAAATACGACAAAAAAGCAAAATATCCTCAAGGTTTAAGGTAAAATTTTCTCGTAAGGTAACATGACTCAAGATACGACAGAGGTGGAATTGGTCTAAATTCGTAAGTTAAATTTCCTCGTAAAACTTGAGATTTAACAGAAAATAAAATCAAAATGGCGACAAATTATACAGAGACTCGACCTCAAAATATTTAATGTTTATTTTTATTTACGAGAAAAAAAAACTTATGAAAGTTTGAGAATCAGGAAATGGTTTAAATGTTTTACGGGAGGTTTATGTTGAAAGAACATTTATAGATAGTTAAGGTTTAGTGGTCATATCTGGAGTAAAAGTTGGGCCGATACTGTTTTTTAGTGTGTGTGTGGGCGTAACATGGGCGGAATGCGTATGTTGCCGTGGGCGTGAAGTAGGAACAGTCGCTTGTAAGACGATGGATGTGTGTTGTTGTGGTGTAATGGGCGTGCGTGTGGCGTGGTATTATGGGCGTGGTGTGGTGTGTTGTAATGGGCGTGCGTGTGGCGTGGTGTAATGGGCGTGCGTGTGGCGTGGTATGGGCGTGCGTGAGGTGTGTTGTAATGGGCGTGCGTGTGACGTGGTATTATGGGCGTGCGTGTGGCGTGTTGTAATGGGCGTGTGTGGGGCGTGGTGGGTGGAGCCGTTTCCCCCTGTCTTGTCAAGCGTCACAGGAAGTCATCGTCATTCTTGTCTTTCGTAATAAAGTCAACCTAACCTTGCTAACCTAGCCCAACCTAACCTAACCTAACCTAACTAACCTAACCACAACCTAACCTAACCTAACCAACCTAACCTAATGCCTAACCTAACCTTCCTAGCCTAAATGTGTCTTAATTTTCTACAGGATTTGAGGATTTTTATTTGAGTTTGGAGAAGGTGTAGAGGAGGGAAGGAGGAGGGGTGGGAGGAGAGGGGAAGGAGGAGGGGTGGGAGGGAGGGAAGGTGAAGCAGTGGATGGGAGGAGGTAGGGAATGGAAGGGTAGTTAGATGGGTGGGATAGGAGGGACAGATGAGGGGTGGAGGTAGGAAAGGGAGGGAGAAGGGTGAGAAGGAGAGGGAGACAGGAAGAAAGATCTATCAGTCAGCTGAATTAAATGTTTCACCATCGTGTGTTTCCCTCCTTGTGCTGCCACCCACCACCCACCCCCCGCCCATTCAACCACACACCACCGCCCGCCCATTCAACCACCTTTCCTAGCCTCACCTTACCCCTTCCATCGTCGGTGGGACAGGTGTGTAGGTCATGCTATTATAAAGAATATTGTCCCCGTTTACACTCAGGGAAGGAAATGGAAGTGAGTGTGTGTGTGTGTGTGTGTGTGTGTGTGTGTGTGTGTGTGTGTGTGTGTGTGCAAACAAACCATATATATTTATCTTTATTGTTCAAAGTTACGGTTTCCTGGACCCTGTTGTAGCTTGTAATAGTAGTAGTTTGTCACCGTAACCTAGCTCTCGATGCTGCACATAGGAGAACAGAACGACAAAGAGAAGGGCATATGGGAGAATTCAAAATGTCGATCGGCAGCTTCACTCGCTAGTGTTCACAACCTCTGTGGATGGCCCCAAGCGCAAGATGTTTCTGCCAGACTCATGGAGCTGATCTCGAACAACACAGCCCGAAGTTATGTCACAGCCTGGATGAGATGTCGACTGTCCTTCTCTCTCCTTCGGTCGCTGCCTGCCTCAGGGACAGGCTCTGCCTACTCGTCAACTGCTGCAATTCGACTATGGGCTACAGTCACCGATGCCGCATCGATCTGCGCTCAACTAATTAACACAGATGGATAGTTGCTATGTATTAGGATAGTTAATATTAAGGTAAATAAATGGTGCGAAGGTGTGGCTATTGAGGCTGGAGCCACGTTGAAAAAAAAGTAGTAGTAGTAATGGTAGTAGTAGTCTGTTCGTCATAGTAGTAATAGTAGTTGTGGAAGGAAGTTATTACAGTCAGTCATTAACACACACACACACCCACCCCACACACACACACACACCCACACACACACACACCCACACCCACACACCCACACACACACCCACACCATCACCTTTGATGACGTACATACTCTAACCTCATTAAGTAATAAGTGAAGTTAACGAGCTGAGTTAAAGTGCCTCACAATGGCATGTTTACTTTAATCACCTTCAGTAACGAGTCCCTCTGATAAAGTGACTTATGGACGGGATAACTTATAAGGCCTGGTTGACGGATAAAGTGAGAAGGTCTGGTTGACTGAAAAGTGAGGAAAGGTCTGGTTGACGGTAAAGTGAGGAAGGTCTGGTTGACGAGTAAAGTGAGGAAGGTCTGGTTGACGGTAAAGTGAGAAGGTCTGGTTGACGGTAAAGTGAGGAAGGTCTGGTTGACGGTAAAGTGAGGGTGTTCTGGTTGACGGTAAAGTGAGGAAGGTCTGGTTGACGGTAAAGTGAGAAGGTCTGGTTGACGGTAAAAGTGGGGAAGGTCTGGTTGACGGTAAAGTGAAAGTGTTCTGGTTGACGGTAAAGTGAGGAAGGTCTGGTTGACGGTAAAGTGAGAAGGTCTGGACGGTAAAGTGAGGAAGGTCTGGTTGACGGTAAAGTGAGAGTCTGGTTGACAGTAAAGTGAGGAAGGTCTGGTTGACGACGGTAAAGTGAGGAAGGTCTGGTTGACGGTAAAATTAAGGAAGGTCTGGTTGACGGTAAAGTGAGGAAGGTCTGGTTGACGGTAAAAGTGAGGAAGGTCTGGTGACGGTAAAGTGAGGAAGGTCTGGTTGACGGTAAAGTGAGAAGGTCTGGTTGACGGTAAGTGAGGTGTTCTGGTTGACGGTAAAGTGAGGGTGTTCTGGTTGACGGTAAAGTGAGAGGTGTTCTGGTTGACGGTAAAGTGAGGAAGGTCTGGTTGACGGTAAAAGTGAAGGTCTGGTTGACGGTAAAGTGAGGGAAGGTCTGGTTGACGGTAAAGTGAGGAAGGTCTGGTTGACGGTAAAGTGAGGAAGGTCTGGTTGACGGTAAAGTGAGGAAGGTCCTGGTTGACGGTAAAGTGAGGAAGGTCTGGTTGACGGTAAAGTGAGGAAGGTCTGGTTGACGGTAAAGTGAGGAAGGTCTGGTTGACGGTAAAGTGAGAGTCTGGTTGACGAGCAAGTGAGAAGGTCTGGTTGACGGTAAGTGAGGTGTTCTGGTTGACGGTAAAGTGAGGGAGTTCTGGTTGACGGTAAAGTGAGGAAGGTCTGGTTGACGGTAAAAGTGAGGAAGGTCTGGTTGACAGTAAAGTGAGGGTGTTCTGGTTGACGGTAAAGTGAGGTGTTCTGGTTGACAGTAAAGTGAGGAAGGTCTGGTTGGTAAAGTGAGGAAGGTCTGGTTGACGGTAAGTGAGGGTGTTCTGGTTGACGGTAAAGTGGTGTTCTGGTTGACGGTAAAGTGAGGAAGGTCTGGTTGACGGTAAAGTGAGGAAGGTCTGGTTGACGGTAAAGTGAGAAGGTCTGGTTGACGGTAAAGTGAGGTGTTCTGGTTGACGGTAAAAGTGAGGAAGGCCTGGTTGACAGTAAAAGTGAGGAAGGTCTGGTTGACGGTAAAGTGAGG
This sequence comes from Homarus americanus, assembly GCF_018991925.1. Classification (NCBI taxonomy): domain Eukaryota; kingdom Metazoa; phylum Arthropoda; class Malacostraca; order Decapoda; family Nephropidae; genus Homarus; species Homarus americanus. The sequence continues at coordinate 5,126,085 of NW_024755060.1, forward strand.
TGTTCTGGTTGACGGTAAAGTGAGAAGGCCTGGTTGACGGTAAACTGAGAAGGTCTGGTTGACTGTAAAACACAGCTGTTCGATAGAAAAATAAACGGTAATTGACACTTAAAAAAACAGTTGGTTTGCGCAAAGAAAAGTTGGTTGACGCAAAGACAAGTTGGTTGACGCAAAAGAAATTTGGTTGACACGAAGAAAAGTTGGTTGACGCAAAGACAAGTTGGTTGACGAAAAGACAAGTTGGTTGACAAAAAGAACGGATGGGTGACAGATTAACAGACAACGGTAGACCATAACTAACAGATAAGTAACAGTAAATTGGGTCAGATGAAAAAAAAATATATAAAAAATACTAAAAATTACGTCAGAATGATTCTTTGTCAAATTAGCGTAAAGAAAAAAATTTACATAAAGGGGGGAAAAACAAAAAGAAAACGAGCTTTTATTTCAGGGCGGACTTAACAAAAGACAGATTAAGTTCAGCTTTTATCCCAGTTAAAACAAACACCTTTTTTTAAACTGACGGATGAGTTTGGGTCGATGTTTTTATCATTTAGATTAAAAAACACGGTGTTGTTTTAGTAGTGTTTTATTTGTGGTTTATTAAGTGGATATTAAAACACTTAGTAATTTTAATTTAAACCAATTATGATTTAATGTCCATAAACAAACGCTATTAATCTCTGCCTGATAAACCATGTAATTAAATGGGTTTATACTATGAATTAATTACCTCCTTGTAACGGAATTTTCTCTTCATCTTTTCCGTTATATGGGATTTCACATCTAATGGACCCTCGATATAACGAAATTCATTTGTATATAGTTTGTTAGATGGAGGTTTTATATCTAATGGACCTTCGATATAACGGACTTCTTTCTCCACATAATCCGTTATATGCGGGTTCTACGTCTAACGGACCCTCGATATAACGGACTTAACTCCATATAAACCGTTAAATAGAAGTTTCACTGTATATTGTGGTTTATTTAATCCAATGGATAAGACGGGTTGGTCTTTAAATATCCTGAATTATAGGCATGGATTATTGGTTTATAATATATGTCATAACCTATAATCTTGGTTTATTTGAATATTAAAACGGTAATGATTTTTCTGGTTTATTTCTGCTATAATTTAATCTGTATTCACACTAATTATACCTATAATCTACCACAATTATAGTACTTAATGTCATTTATATAATTATCTATATTCTATCACTATATATAACATTTGCTATAATTTATACTATAATTTGCTATAATCTTGGTATAATACATTTGATAACACTTAAATTACCTAATTATCTATCACTATTATAGCACACTTCATACAAAAACATAATTATAGGATACATGACATCAATTGCATAATTATTTGTATAATTACTATAATCTACTACAAGGATGTCACACTAATTATATTAATGCATATAATTGGCATCCTGTACACAATAGTTAATTTAGTGGTATAATTTAATATAATCTCATTGGTGGGAGACTTATATTTTACAGTATAATTACAGAAATTATCACTAGTATAATAATTTGTATATAATTTATTCTATAACACCTATAATGTGGATGTTATGACACACTTGACATCATTCTATAATTGTCTATTGTTAAAGTACATGATATAATTCCTATAATTATCTATCGTTAAAACATGATATAATTCCTATAATTATCTATCGTTATAACACATGATATAATTCCCTATAATTATCTATCGTTAAAAGTACATGATATAATTCACTATAATCTATCGTTAAAGCACATGATTTAATTCCCTATAATTATCTGACGTTAAAGTACACGATATAATTCCTATAATTATCTATCGTTAAAAGTATGATATAATTCCGATAATTATCTATCGTTATACCACACATTCAGTTTATCGTTCTTCCAATAATTATCTTCATTTGTCCTTCTTTTTGTTCGTTTATCACCACTTATTACGTTTTCATTCATTATCCATACGTGGTCTTATTTATCCATAGTTGTTTTATCCATAATTCGTATATTTTTGTCATTATGTACATGTATATTAACAATAATAAAGGTTTATGTTATTTATCCATTATCCATAGTTTGGTTTATATGTATTTATCCATAATTCGTAATCAAGTGGTAAAATTTGGAGAGTGTTTATCCTAATCTGTAAGTTTTGTATGTATACGAATCTATAATCCATAGGGGTGCTTATCCATATTTCATGCGTTGGGTTCTGTCTATTCCTAATCCATACTCCTTATATAGATTAGGTTATCCATAATCCATACCTTGCAGTCTAATATATTTTCACAATCTTAAACTCAAAACACTTATCCATAATCCTTAAATAGTTTTTATCTGTATGTCACCATCCATAATATATACTGACTTATCCACTATCCAATCGTTGTTTATCCATTGTTCCATATGGAGTTAGTGGTCACCTCCATAAAGCGGAGTGTCATATCCACTTATCCATAAACAAACCGCTGTCATATCCACTTATCAATAAACAGCTGCCATATCCACTTATCCATAAACAGCTGCCATTGTCACTTATCCATAAGCAAACAGGTGTTATGGTCACTTATCCATAAACAAACACCTGTCATATCCACTTATCCTTAAACAAACAGCTGTCATGGTTACTTATCCATAAACAATCAGGTGTTATGGTCACTTAATCATTAGCAAACAATTGTCATATCCACTTATCCATAAACAAGCAGGTGCCATTGTCACTTATCCATAAACAAGCACCTGTCATATCCCTTATCCATAAACAAACAAACAAACAAACAGCTGTCATGTTAACACTTACCTATGACACATATTGGTGCTTAGTGACATCATTATCCAGTAGTCGTATCACATCGTATATCACGCGGTGTAGGTTTATCCATTTTGTATAAGATATATCCTCGTTCGTTAATCCACTTGATGCTCGTTTTATCCATCCTTTGAACGTTTGTCTGGTATATCAATCTATTATGTATAATTTATGTATAATGAAAAATATGTGTAATTGTCATTTATTTTGGAGCTTTTCATTCGATTCACTATTTTTTCTTATTTCTTATTTTACTTATTTTGTCTTATTTTCACTTTCTTATTTCGACTTACTGTATTCCAACTTAATTTGTCTTAATTCGTTTTATTTCGACTTCTTTCGTCTTATTTCGACTTATTTACATCGTATTTCGAGCAGAGGTTAACGTCTGAACGCTAACTCGAACATATTCTTAAACCGAACTCCAAAAATCCGATAATCCGGAATTCGTGTAACCGGAATTGATTCAGAGATATTGCTGTAATCTGTATAACAATTAATTTCAATATTTCGGTAATTGAAAATAATTAACCGACTAATTGGACTTTTCAACCACTATCCAGGACTTAATGTGTACATCCTAACTTTATCTGGACTTTATCCAACGTTCATTAATAATCCGGATATCCTTCACTCGTTGAATAAAGTTGGATTTTACCTTATCTTTATTGATTATATCGGACTTATCCGACTTTGGAATATTTATGGATTTTATCCATTATTCACTTCATATATTTTCACTCATTAATTTAATCCAGACTTTATCCATAATCCACTAATATTAACAACTTTATCCTGTATTAAATATATTAGGACTTTATCCATCTCGCTACATATATCCATTATCCAGTCTTTATCCCGCTTTTATTGGATATATCTCGACTTTATCCATTTTTCACTGGATATGCCTGAACTTTATCCTCACTATATCTATCACTTGTTTACTCTTGACTTTATCCAACACTCACTAAACTTATCCATACGTTATCCACGATTCACTGGACTTATCCAGACGTTTTCCATCTCACTAAACTTATCCAGGCGATATCCACTAAACTTAGCCAGGCGTTATCCATCTCGCACTAAATTTATCCAGGCGTTATCCAACACACACTAAATGTATCCAGGGTTTCCTCACTAAACTTATCCAGACGTTATCCACCACTCAATAAACTTATCCAGACGTTATCCACTACACTAAACTTATCCAGGCGTTATGCTCACGCACTAAATTTATCCAGGCGTTATGCATCACGCACTAAATTATCCAGGCGTTATGCATCACGCTAAATTTATCCAGGCGTTTCCATCACTCATTAGATATATCCAGATTTTATCCACCACCCAATAAATTATTCAGACGTTATCCATCACTCACTAAAATTATCCAGACGTTACCCATCTCAACTTATCCAAACATTTTCCATCTCACTAAATATCCAGACGTTATCCATTTCACTAGATATATCCAGATTTTATCCACCATCAGTAAAACTTTTCTAGGCGTTATCCATCACTTAGATAAGCTTATCCAACACTTATTTATCCAGATTATCACAACTTATCCAGGCTTTGACCAACACTAAATTTTCCACACTGTATTCACAACTTCACATATATCCAGACGTTATCCACGGTTTAGTAATTTATCCGAACGTTAACCTACAATCACCATACTTATCCATCTGAACGTTATCCAGAGGTCAAAGGTGTTACCATTTTCAAACAAATCACAATTTGTTTTAATTATTTTAAACTTTGAAAAAGTTTATAGATTTTTATTTCCTGTTAAAATTAATGATTATTTATCAATCTCGAAAGTACGTAATTAAATCCCAATTAATCCTTTTATAATAAATCCAATAATTTCGTAAATATATAACAAATCAAACAGTAATCTCGTTTGATATATAAGGAAGTATATGTAATCCTGCCTCTCCAAATATATGTAATCCTACCCATGTGTAATCCTCCCTATCAAGATATGTAATCCAAACCCAGTAACTCATCCAAGATGTGTAATCCCCTATCCAAATCCCCAAGTATGTGTAATCCTCCTATCCAAGTATGTGTAATCTCCTATCCATGTAACTCCTCAAATCCTCCTATCCAAGAGGTAATCTCCCCTTGTAATCCTCCTATTCAAGTATGTGTAATCCTCCCTATCACACTATTATGGGGGTGGGAGATGTACCCATGTTTGGTAAATCCTAGTGTTAAGTTAGGATAAATACGATAGTTACCCATTTATCGTAAGGTAGGGTTAACGTTCTCTCTTAATCGTCTTCTGTACGTTTTTATCTTAACGTCTACACACTAACTTGTGGTAGGGTGTGTAGGTGTAGTGGGAGCAGGTGTGTTGTGTTGAATATTTACGATGTGGATGAGGTGTGGATGACGGTGTAGTTAAGAATTTGCATGATGTGGGTGTAGGTGGTGACGTGGGTGTAGTGTGTATGTGCGTATGGGTGTATATATGTGTGTGTGTGTGTGTATTAGACCTTGTATGTGTGTAGAGGAAACAGCTGTAGCAAGAAGCGCTCAGGTGTGTCAGGGCAATTCACGAATATACACACAACTGTTATTGACTTTGTTATTATTGAACATAACTCATGGTCATTTCTTTCTGTCTGTGTCTTTCTGTGTGTCTGTGTCTTTCTGTGTGTGTGTCTGTGTCTTTCTGTGTGTGTGTCTGTGTCTGTCTGTCTGTATTCTATGTCCCTCTGTTTTGTATATAAGTGTCAGATATATATGTCTTTGTTCTTCAGGATTAAATTTGTGTGTGTGTGTGTGTGTGTGTGTGTGTGTGTGTGTGGAAATCAGGCAGCTTGTAATAATGTTTGTGTATGTATGTATGTACGTGTGAAAGGAAGCAATGCATGTGTAGTGTAATATGTGTATTTGCATTACTGAGGTGTCTGTGTATGAATATGGGAAGGATAAGAAAGTTATGTATGTATGTATGTATGTATGTATGTATGTATGTATGTATGTCTAACCTTAACTAAATTCAGGACTAAAAAAATGGCCTCTAATTACTATTTACTGCTTTCAGGAAATGAGAATAATTAGGATAACCTTTGCTTTAAATGTCATATCCATAATGATTCATGAGTTTGACAGTTGATTACAGGGGAGAAGAATGAGAGGGGGTGATTTGGTGGTGATTGGTTTATTGTTTATGAGTAATTGAATGGTTTTGGCGTATTGTGTTGAGTATGGAGAGAGAGAGAGTAACTATTTTATTGTTTAAGTTTAATTTAATGTTTTCCTATTGTAGTGAATATACCTGCTGTGTGTTTTAGAAAGGACACACACACACACACACACACACACACACACACACACACACACACACACACACACACACACTGCCATTACACATTTCCATTTATCATTAAGGCATTACAAGACAGATAAGTTAGTCTATATAAGAAAATAATAACTGAACGGAAGTAACAGCAGCAGAATGACTTAGCAGGAGCAGGTGTATGAATCTGTCGTCACTTTCATTCTACTGTTTTGTTTAGTGATTTTGAAGCCTTATGACTTATTGAGGGAGAGGGACCGAGTGAGTGGGGGAGAGGGACCGAGTGAGTGGGGAGGAGGGATCTTGTGGGTGGGTAGGGGAGAGGGACCAGTGAATGGGGGAGGGATCAGGTGGGTGGGTAGGGGAGAGAGGGGAGAGGGACCGAGTGAGTGGGGAGGAGGGATCTTGTGGGTGGGTAGGGAGAGAGGGAGTAAAGTTGTATGCAGAAGGTAGAAAGAGGAGGAAGAGGAAGAGGAGAAATGTGATGGAAGAGGAAAAGAACCGACCTTGGACGTGGTGATGGGAGGGAGGACAGGTGAGACAGGAGGTGAAAGTTGTGTGAGGAGGAGGGAGAAGGAAGAGAAGAATAAGAGAGAAAAAGTGGCCCTGACCTTGTGGAAGAGGGAGAGAGAGAGAGTGATAAACAGTAGATAATAGATATAAGTGGTAATAAAAGCAGGAGGAGGAGGAAGAGGGTAAGAGAATAGGAATGTAGCAAAGCAGTTATACAGGTTGTGAGGTCTCTCTCTCTTCAAAAGGTTAAAAACAAAGACACACTAAGAATAAATATGGCGTCGATTTTGGCGGAAGACTCTACGTATTTATGAGAATCGACCCAAACATATTTATAGTTACGGTCGAGTCATAGTGTTATTTCGACGCCATATTGCCCACTAATTGTCTCTCGTAGTAACTATTGTGTATCGGTGATATTTTTTCGTTTGTGATTAAAAAAATTATCGTAAAAAAAAAGATATCGTAAGGAGAATTATCGTAAGAATGTTATGTAAGATCTTGTGAGATTATGGGATTTAAACACCTGTGACTGGTATTTAAGACATTTGAACCTTGACTCCAGGTTCACGTTTTAGGGTAGTGTTCGTCTGGGGTTCACATTTAAGAACCATTAAGAGTGTTGATGAACCTTTTTTCGAACCCTTACGTCTGGGGTTCATATTTAAAGTACCGTATGAAGGTTCACTATTATAGAGTGGGTGTTCGAAACTTCATCTGTGGTATACGAATAAAGAACCATTTATCCGGACTGTTACATCTGGGATACACAAATAGATAACCGATTATCCGAAGTGTCTCTGTCAAGACCTTTTATCCGGGCCGTTACATCCAGGGTACACGAATGAACAATTGATTATCTGAATTCTTCCCATCAGGATCCACCGATTATCCGAATTCCTGCCAGGACTCAAACGATTAACCGAATTCATCTCATCAGGATCAACCGATTATCCGAATTCCTGGCAGGACCCCAAACGATTATCCGAATTCTTCCCGTCAAGACCCGTTTATTCGGACACATAGAACCCATTTATCCGAACTCCCCAAAATCCGGACCCATTCTATCGACTGCTTCATTGTAATAATCGATCGGATGGTCAGGTGGTCGGTGGCAGTGAAACAAGCGAGGTAACTGGATTATGTCACAACCGATACCCATCCCGAGACGGGACTTGCTGCCTCTGTTTATGCTTTAGTCAAGTCAAGGTGTAGGACTTTTGCAAGGTGTATGAAGAATGTGGTGTAGTTAAGTCCAACATATTTTCTTGTTATTGGACTTTGGACTTATAGCTGATATATGTTAACAGTGACGTGTTATAACTGGACTTGATGTTGTGTTTGATGTGACTTTAAGTCCAGCCTGTTGGACTTTACATGTTTCTTGTGAATAAATAACTCGAATGTGAAAAGTGTGTAAATGCTGCAGTGTTGAGTGGCTGTGAATGTTGCTAAAAAGTTGGTTGCCGGGCTGCGAATGTTGCTAAAAATTGCATTGGTGAGTGGCTGTGAATGTTGCAGTGATGATAACATGTGAATCTTGTTGAGTTCGAATGAGACAAATGTTTCACAGCTCAAGGAATGTAAAATGTTGCCGTGTGCAGAGCAGGAGGCGACTATTACTGAATGTTACACCGTGCAATATATACCTCGTCATCGTTCACAACTCGACGTTCACTACTCTACCCCGGTGTCTTCCAGGTGACATTTAACTCGTGAAATATTCTACAAACTATATCTTAAAATCCGCATTTGTTTTGAGTTAGAAAAACGCTTGGCTGACGTATCACAACCCCTCATGTGGCAAGCGTTCGTAAACAACACGCTTATTTTACCTCTTTCGCAAGCGTTGACGTCATAATTTTCCTTATTCCTGTCGTTGAGGCGAAGATTAATCACGTTTTATCCACTAAGACACTTTAATCACTTTTGGTATCGGTTAAAACACAGTAGAGGTGTATTTTGCTATGTAAGTTCCGTCCACCACTCATCACAAGGAGCTGGGCGCACCATGCGTCCTCACCCCACCACAGCTGGAGGCAGACTGATTCGCTGAGAACTCGACTACTGGCTGGTGGAGACTGGAGTTATAGCGTCTGGCTCTAGCTAGTGTGGTGTGCGCTGGTTGGTGGTGGTGTAGTTGTTGTTGTAGTATTGGTTGTGATGGTGTTATTGGTTGGTTGTTAACGGTTTGTGGTTGTGGGTAGGTGGATGCATAACGATTGTGGTTGATGGTAGTGGTAGCTGAGTGTGTATTGGGACAGAATGGTGGTAGTTAGAGAGACGGTGTTGAAATTACCACTTGTCATAGTCACAACAAACGCCTAAGTCATATGCCATCTCTCTCTCTCTCTCTCTCTCTCTCTCTCTCTCTCTCTCTCTCTCCTCTCTCTCCACCATTCTGCCCTCAAATACTTAACTACCACCATCGTTATTAACTCATCTACCACAATCATCAACCACTATTTACTGAACCATCACAGAGAAGGAAGGACAAAGTAAAAGGGGAAATGTAAAGAAAGACTAAGAGGAAGAGGAGAAACTGGAAAGAATTTGACAAGTTTTATGGAAGCTCTGTGATATAAGGCGTCTTATTCTTCCTTATTCTATTTCTTTTGGTATTTTCCCTCCTTTTCCTTCTTTCTCTTTCCTCTTTCTCCTCTCCTTCCTTCTCTTCCTTCTCCTGCCCCACCTCCCTCTTTATCTTTCTCCCTCCTCCTCCGCCTTCCTTATTCTTCTGTATCTTACCTCCTGCTCTTCCTCCTACGCATCCTCATTCTTTCTTCTTTGTCTCCTCCCCTTTCAATCTTTTCTTTCTCCTCTTCCTCCTCCTCTTATTTTCTTCTTCGTTTAATTTGTTTCTATCTTTTATTTAAGTTCAAAGAGGAGAGAGAATCATTTTCCCATTAACAAGTTGTTGGGCATTTGCTCATTTTTCCAATCACTTTATTTGTCTTTCAAACGCAAGACGCTACTTAGGACCAAAAGCATTGAAGAGCAAAGCATTTTTAATATTTTTCATAAATGGTGGGGTTTTTTTTTTGAATCATGATATCGGTAGACACTGTTATAAGTTGATATTTTCCTCGTCAAGACACAATGTTTGTAACTGAATTGCTAAATTTGTTGACATTTGAATAAAGGTAGAATTTATTTCTCTCTGAATCCAAAAATCTATTATTTGTTGGTATTGTCAATCGCAAGGTTTGATATTTTCAACTGTGAATCGCAAAACCAAAATTGTTCTTTATATTTTCTGAATCGCAAAAATCACATTTATTTACAATTTGAATCGCAATACGAAATATATACAATTCTGAATCGTAAAACCTTCATCAGTGTTTACATTGTGGTCCTTCAAGAGGTGTGTCTACGGAGGTGTTACCGACTTGGCCGACTCACAGAAACCGTGTACAGTATTCCGACCGTGAGAACTCTATTGAAGAAGGATATTGAATTTACGATCTTATGAAACTTATATCGGGTCATATTTTCGGTGAGCTTTCCAGGAGGGCGACATTTTGGTTACGTTTCAATAGTAGTATCAAAACATTTTGACCTGAGGTGACGACAGGTAGGAGTTGAATCACCTTTTTTGTTTACTCAATTTAGGTGGGATTGTATTTGTTTGTCTTTCAGGTAAATTAAACGGGGTGATTTGTGTTTGGGAGTTGTTTATATACGCACCTGGGACCTGGAACTTTTAGCTAAGTGGTCTATTTTAACTCGATTCTCCCTTAGCTAACTAACCTAACCTAACCTAACCTAACCTAACCTAACTACACCAAACATAACTTCACCTTACTAAACCCAAACCTAACCTTCCTTCTTTTCCCTATTATTCCCAATCTATTTAGGCTTCTCTACCTTCATAATCAATAGGAAGGTGACAAGACCCAAAATATCACAATCTAGAACTTTCTACCCTCTTTGACCCTAGATTTTTCCCCTGTCATTTCTGTCAGTTTTGATGAGACTTGGTTAAAAAAATAATTATCGCTTGTAACTTTCCACTTCTGGAGCTTAATTCTTTCCTGTTTTATTAAGGGTTTGGGGATTTCCGATATAACATTGTCCTCTGTGTGTGTGTGTGTGTGTGTGTGTGTGTGTTTGTATTATTTGTGGTGGTTGTGACTGTGTTTTATTTTGTTCGTTTGTGTGTGTCTGTTTTTTTGTGTGCGTGTCTTTGTCCATTTGAGTTGTATTTCTGGTAGGGTTTTGTGGCACTTTTGATTCTGACCAACTTTAAACTGGCATGCGGATACTGACCATCTCATTGGCAGCTCTTTTGAATATGACCAACATGGCGGATCTTTTGAATTCTGACCATCTTTGAACTTCCTCTTTGAATACTGACCAACTGGCGGCTCTTTTGAATTCTGACCATCTTTGAACTGGCTCTTGAATACTGACCAACTGGCGGCTCTTTTGAATTCTGACCATCTTTGAACTCTGGCTCTTTGAATTTGACCAATTGGCGGCACTTTTGAATTCGACCATCTTTAAACTCGGCTCTTTTGAATTTGACCAATTGGCTACTTTTGAATTCCGACCATCTTTAAACTGCAGCTCTTTTGAATTTTGACCATCTTCCACAGCGAGCATCAACATACGACAGTTTAAAGCGACTTTGCTCTGAATTTGTGTACGAGTGCAAAGTGTTTGTTGTCTCTCTGACGGGTGCGGGTGTGTTAACTTTATTGTGAGGCTGGCACTGCTTGGGTCTTTGTGATGGACTTGAGTGCTGTGGAGGAGGAGGAGGAGGAGGGAAGAAAGAAAAGAGAGGAGGGGGAGATAGAAGGAGAGGAAGAGGGAGTTGGAATGAGGCGATGAATGAAGGAAGAGAGAGAGGAAGGGGGGATGAAGGAGAGAGGAAGAAGAGGATTGGAATGAGGAACTTGATGAATGAAGGAAGGAGAAGGGGGAGATAGAAGGAGAGAGGAGAAGGGAGGAGTTGGAATGAGGAACGCTGATGAATGAAGGAAGAGAGAGGAAGGGGGAGGGTGAAGGAGAGAGGAAGGAGGAGTTGGAATGAGGAACTGATGAATGAAGGAAGGAAAGAGAGGAAGGGGAGATAGGAGAGAGGAGAAGAGGAGAGTTGGAATGAGAACCGATGAATGAAAGGAAGAGAGAGAGGAAGAAGTTGGAATGAGAACTGATGAATGAAAGGAAAGAGAGGAAGGGGTTAGAGGAGAAAAGGAAGAGAATTATTGAAAGGAGAGAGAGAGAGAGAGAGAGAGAGAGAGAGAAAATTAGGAGGAAGAGAGAGGAGTTGGAAGGGGGAACTGGTGAATGAAGGAAGAGAAAGCGAGAGAGAAAGAAGGTTAGAAAGAGTGAAGAAGGGAGAGGAAGAGGGGGTGATGAACGAAGGAAGATTGAAAAAAAAGTTAGAAGAAGGGAGGAAGAGAGATGAATTGGAAGGGGGAAGGAAGGAAGGAAGGGAGAGGTGGGACGAGTAACAGGAAAAGGACACAAAGGAGAGAGAGAGAGAGAGAGATGAAGGGGAATAATATTGTGGGAACAGACAAAGAGATAAGGAAGGAGGGAGGAAAGGAGAGAGAGAAGAAAGGAGACACTGAGAAGAAGAAAGGAGGAAGAGAAGGGTGGATAGAGAGACTGAATAAGATAAGGAAGGAGACACACAGATGGAAATTAAGAGAGAAAAACAGATCGAAGTAGAGAGAAAGAAAGAGATAGAAGGAAGGAATGAGAGAAGAGGAAAAGAGACAGATTGAGACATAAGGAGAAAAGCGATAAGAAAAATGAGAAACATGATGGGAAAGTTTGCTGAAGGGAATAGGAGATAACTGATGAATGGCGGGGAAAGAAAAGGGAGGAGGGGAAAGTTTTGATGAGGAACGACAACTTTTGGATGATGGAAAGTTTGGAAAATATAAAAGGAACGAAATAAAGGAAACTGTTATTGGAAGAACAGTGATGTGAAAGTAATGATAAAATGATTATGATGGATGATGATTTTGTTGGTAATAATAATAGTAACTAGTAGTAGTATGGTGTGTAGGGAGTCCTTGTTACCTGACTTATTACATCCTGTACCTGAGATTATTGTTATTGTTTTTATTATTATTTGTTATTATTATTGTTATTACTCTATTATTATTAATATTTGTTGCGATTGTTACTTCTGTTGTTGTTGTTATTATTGGTGTCTCTGGTGGGTCTTGTTGTAGTTATTTTCATTACTGCTCTGGTTGTTCTTGTTGTGATTGTTGTTCCGGTTGTGGTTTTTAATGTTCTTGTTTTTGTTATTTTTTCTGGTTGTGGTAGTTTGCTGGAGCTTCGTGTCCGGACTCTTAGCTATGAGGGAGGCTTCAGAAGGCTTCATTAATCATACTTGACTGTGTAGGGCTTCTTGTGGGTTAGTCCTATTATGGTTGTCTCTCTCTCTCTCTCTCTCTCTCGTGCAGTACATTTCAAGCAAGTTGTTTATTTCCATTTTGAATTCTATCGTGACAGGTGCTTGAAATATCTCTCTTCTCTCACTTCCACATGCACTGTTTCTCTCCCTTCCACATACACTGTTTCTCTCCCTTCCACATACACTGTTTCTCTCCCTTCCACATTCACTGTTTCTCTCCCTTCCACATACACTGTGTCTCACTCTCATGTGTGTTTGAGATGTCTCTATCCCACATGGAACAGTTGTTTGAGATTGCTTGTTGCCTCTTTCTGTCCTGGGGTGGGTGGGTCGGGACGGATGGACCGAACAGGACATAGCAATTCAACCTTTACGTCCATCTGTCCAATTGTTGTCAGCGATAAGTTGAACAAACAGCTATAAACAGTCACTAAAGTCTGCGTGTGGTGTATCACAATAATATTTTGGACCAGTTCAATTATAGACAAGTTCTGTCGACGGTGTTCAAAGTTATGTCCGCTTGAACTTGTGTCTGACGCAGTGGGTAGTTGCTAACCTTGTTCATCCTGGTTTTGATCGTCCTGGAAATGTTGTTTTGGTACCAGTTGATTGGCATCCTGGGAAAAAATATCAATCAGCTGTTTTTGTGTGTATTGTGTTACCATTATTTGATCTTGTTCATCCTGGTAAGAAAAGTTGGCTGTCTGGATTATTATTTGTTACATGGTTATTTATTCAGTGTTTTTGTAGTTTAATCTGTGTGTTTCATTCCATGATGATATTATTATTATTATTATTATTATTATTATTATTATTATTATTGTCATTATTGTATAGGGAAATATTTTAATTATCGTAATTATTTTTCCCTGTCATCATCATCATCCCATCAGACACACCTGTAATTACCGTGTTGTCTCTCATTAAGGTAAACTAAACACCTGTTGTCTCTCTTGTTACAGGTGCGGACCCCAGATTCTGATGACCCTACCGGCTCTTTACACCCCAGGAGAAGTCTGGTGAGTATCTTCCCCTCCTCCTCCCCCCTACTTCTCCCTCCTTCCTTCTTTTTCTTTCTCCTCCCTCCTCCCCCCTTTTCTCAGTTTGGTTTTAAGACCCAGTTTGTTTTGTAGATTACCCTCCTCCTTTCTCCTACCTCTTCCTCCCCTCCTCCTTCTCCCCTCTCCCGTCCTCCCTCTCCCTCGTCCTCCTCCCTCTCCCCTCCTCCTCCTCGTCCTCCTCCTCCTCTCCTCCCTCCTCGTCCTCCTCCTCCTCGTCCTCCTCCCCTCTCCTCCTCCTCCTCCCTCCTCCTCCTCCTCCCCTCTCCCGTCCTCCTCCCCTCTCCTCGTCCTCCCTCTCCTCCCTCTCCTCCCTCGTCCTCCCCCTCCTCGTCCTCCCCCTCCTCTCCTCCCCTCTCCTCTCCTCCCTCCTCCCGTCCCCCCTCTCCCTCCTCCCCCCTCCTCCCTTCCTCCCTTCCTCCTCTCCCCCTCTCCTCCTCCTCCCCCTCCTCGTCCTCCCCTCCTCCTCCCCCCTCCTCGTCCTCCCTCCTCGTCCTCCCTCCCTCCTCCCCCTCCTCCCTCTCCCTCTCCCCCTCCCTCTCACCCCTCCCCACTCCCCTTTCTTTTAAGACACCCATATTGTGTTTCTAGGCAGATAATATGTTTTTAGAGGCATTGTTTTATGTTTTTTTTTTAAGATATCGAGTTATGTTTTAACACCCAAATTGGTTTATAAGTTCCCGATATGATTTTAAGACAATTTTTATTTATATGTATCCAATTTGGTTTAAAGACACCTAATTTGTTTTTTTTAGACGAGGTTTCTTTACGTAAATTGACCATAATGCGTTTTCCCAAGAATAACTGTACTATATGACCCATTTTCTTTTATAAATGCTGTACACCTGTTTTCTATAAGTGCTATACATACCGTTTTCTATATATTAATGAAACCCGTTTTTTTACATAGCACTACTAGCGACCCGTTGTTACTGAGAATATTTTACGGGCTGTGAAATTTTATTTACTTCATATAAACACAACATAACCCGTTTTTCTTAGTGATGGATGGCCTATTGAGCAAATCCCGTTTTCTGTAATGTTGCCGATGTTTGTTTACGTTTAGGTAATATAGGACTTATGAGTGTTGACATAGAGGCCAAAATAAACATTACGTCTCACTAGTGTGTTGACTTATTGAACATTAGCTGTATCTCTGCCTGAGGCAGCTGGGCCTCCCTACCCTGTAATGTTATGTATGTGTATGTGTGTGTATGCATGTATGTATGTATGTATGTATGTATGTATGTATGTGTGTGTGTGTGTGTGTGTGTGTCTGTCTCGGAGCAAGAATTAATTTCCTTCCTATGTCCTAAATAATGTTGCCAAGGAGAACAAGACTCCTCAAGGCTCGTAAGATATAATTTTTTTCTCGTAAGTGAAGATGAAAGGAAGAATAAACCTGTTGGCGTAAGTTAAAACACAAAGTTAAAGGTTAGGTTAGGTAGGGTTAGGTTAGGTTAGGTTAGGTTAGGTCAGTTAGGTTAGGTTAGGTTAGGTTAGGTTTTACTACCTCGTGGGATATAGTCTGGGATCTGCCTTGTTTTTATATTCCTGTTGAGTTTATTAACAGTGTGTGAAAAAACTCGCTGCCAGTGGACGTTGTGTGTGTGTGTGTTTTTTCTATGTGCATCTGTTTATTATATATGTGTGTGTGTGTGTGCGCGTCTGTTTCTATTTGCTTCTTGTATATACATAATGGAGACGCTGCCGCTGCTCCTGCACTAGATGGCGCCTCCACACGTGCAACATATGTGAACGACTCTGCCGGTCCCGTATCGGCCTCTTTAGTCACCTCAAAACTCACTAACCTAGGTGACATCCCTAATAACTCATATCATTGAAGCATAGCTGGATGATCGTCGTACTTGATTCCGAGTGACAACAAAGTAGTAGTAGTTGTGTGTGTGTGTGTGTGCGTCTGTTTATACCTATATATGTGTGTGTGTGTGTGTGTATATGTATATGTATGTGTTTCATTACCTCACCTCCGCTTTCCGCTGTTTCTGGCGACTTGGGAATTGGATTATGTGCGCCATTGGTCAGCTGGCGAGAGCTAAGTGAATTACTTACAGCGCCACCGGATGAGTTACGGTCCGGCTGGGTATTCTGCCATAGTTGAGAGAGGAGGTGTAGGGGGTGTGTTGGTGGGGTGTATGGTGTTGGAGGGGGGTGTGTAGGGGGTGTGTTGGGGTGTATGGTGTTGGAGGAGGTGTGTGGGGGTGTATGGTGTTGGAGGGGGGTGTGTTGGGGGTGTATGGTGTTGGAGGGGTGTGTGTAGTGTATGGTGTTGAGGGGTGTGTGTTGGGGTGGTGGAGGGGGGTGTGTTGGGTGTATGGTGTTGGAGGAGGGATGTAGGGGGTGTGTTGGGGTGTATGGTGTTGGAGGAGGTGTGTAGGGGGTGTATGGTGTTGAGGGGTGTGTGTTGGGGTGTATGGTGTTGGAGGTGTGTTGGGGTGTATGGTGTTGAGGAGGGATGTAGGGGGTGTGTTGGGGTGTATGGTGTTGGAGGAGGGTGTAGGGGGATGTATGGTGTTGGAGGAGGGGTTAGTGTATGGTGTTGTAGGGGGGGTGTGTTGGGGTGTAGGAGGAGGGGTGTAGGGGGTATGGTGTTGAGGTGTGTGTTGGGGTGTATGGTGTTGGAGGAGGGATGTAGGGGGTGTGTTGGGGTGTATGGTGTTGGAGGAGGTGTAGGGGATGTATGGTGTTGGAGGACGGTGTAGGGGGTGTGTTGGGGTGTATGGTGTTGGAGAAGGTGTAGGGATGGGTGTTGGAGGAGGTGTAGGGGGTGTTGGGGTGTATGGTGTTGGAGGAGGGGTGTAGGGGATGTGGTGTTGGAGGAGGGGTGTAGGGGTGTGTGTTGGGTATGGTGTTGAGGAGGGGTGTAGGGGGTGTTGGGGTGTATGGTGTTGGAGGAGGGGTGGGGTGGGGGGGTGTATGGTGTTGGAGGAGGGGTGTTGGGGTGTATGATGTTGAGGAGGGGTGTAGGGGAGTGTGTTGGGGTGTATGGTGTTGGAGGGGGTGTAGGGGGGTGTGTTGGGGTGTATGGTGTTGGAGGAGGGGTGAGGGGGCGTGTTGGGATGTATGGTGTTGGAGGAGGGGTATAGGGGGGTGGTGAGGAGGAGGGTGTGTTGGGGTGTATGGTGTTGGAGGAGGGGTGTAGGGGGTGTGTTGGGATGTATGGTGTTGGAGGAGGGGTGTGTTGGGATGTATGGTGTTGGAGGAGGGGTGTAGGGGGTGTGTTGATGGTGTTGGAGGGGTAGGGGGTGTGTTGGGATGTATGGTGTTGGAGGAGGGTGTAGGGGGGTGTGTTGGGATGTATGGTGTTGGAGGAAGGGTGTAGGGGGGTGTTAGATGGTGTTGGAGGAGGGGTGTAGGGGGGTGTTGGGATGAATGGTGTTGAGGAGGTATAGGGGGTGTATGGTGTTGAGGAGGGTGTGTTGGGGTGTATGGTGTTGGAGTAGGGGGGTGTGTTGGGATGTATGGTGTTGGAGGAGGGTATAGGGGTTGTATGGTGTTGGAGGAGGTGTTGGGGTGTATGGTGTTGGAGGAGGTAGGGGGATGTATGGTGTTGGAGGAGGGGTGTAGGGGGGTGTATGGTGTTGGAGGAGGGGTGTGTTGGGGTGTTGGGGATGGGTGTTGGAGGAGGGGTGTAGGGGGATGTTGGGAGTATGGTGTTGAGAGGAGAGGGGTAAGGGGATGTAGTGGGTTGGAGGAAGGTGTAGGGGGTGTGTTGGATGTATGGTGTTGGAGGAGGGGAGGAATGGAGGAGGGGTGTAGGGGTAAGGATGTATGGTGTAGGGGGGTGTGTTGGGATGATGGTGTTGGAGGAGGGGAGGGGATGTGTTGGGTGTATGGTGTTGGAGGAGGGTGTAGGGAGTGTGTTGGGATGTATGGTGTTGAGGAGGTAGGGGGGTGTGTTGGGGATGTATGGTGTTGGAGGAGGGTGTAGGGGGATGTGGGTGTAAGGGTGGTGTTGGAGGAGGGGTGTAGGGGGTGTTGGGGATGTATGGTGTTGGAGGAGGGTGCAGGGGGGTTGGGGATGTGTTGGAGGAGGGGTGTAGGGGAGGTGTTGGGGTGTATGGTGTTGGAGGAGGGGTGTAGGGGGTGTGTTGGGGATGTATGGTGTTGGAGGAGGGGTGTAGGGGTGTGTTGGGATGTATGGTGTTGGAGGAGGGGTGTAGGGGTGTGTTGGGGTAGTGTAAGGATGTATGGTGTTGGAGGAGGGGTGTAGGGGATGTGATGGTGTTGGAGGAGGTGTAGGGGTGTTGGGATGTATGGTGTTGGAGGAGTGTAGGGGGGTGTGTTGGGGATGTATGGTGTTGAGGAGGGGTGTAGGGTGCTGGTATGTAGGGGTGTGTTGGGATGTATGGTGCTGGAGAGGGAGGGGAAGGTAGGGGGTGTGTTGGGAGTATGGTGTTGGAGGAGGTAGAGGGGTGTGTTGGGATGTATGGTGTTGGGAGGAGGTGTAGGGGGTGTTGGGTGTATGGTGTTGGAGGAGGGGTAGGGGGTGTGTTGGGATGTGGTGGAGGAGGGTGTAGGGGGGTGTATGGG